>NW_007728055.1:110720-131527 GCF_000696425.1 Galeopterus variegatus | reverse complement strand
GTTGCCCATCTACACTAGTGCACGTTGAGGTAGCATGGCTCTTAAGCAGTGTTTCTCAAATTACAGTGTGTGTCAGAATTTCTGGAGGGCTTGTTAAAATGCAGATGGCTGGGCCCTATTCCTAGAATCCTGATTCAGAGGTCTGGGGTGAGAACTGACATGGCATTTCTAGCAGGTTCTTAGGTGATGCTGAATCTGCTGACCCAGGTACCTCCCTCTCAGAACCGCTGGGGCAGAGCCCATGCCTTATTCATTGCTGAATTCCTGCTTCTTGAGTAAGGTTGGCTCTTTGGTAGGTCTCGGTAATTGTTTGGATTGTGCTGATGTCAAGAACTAAACAGTTCATTCACTTTAGCCTCAAATATTGTTTTTTCTGGGGATCAGGTTGAATGTTTTGTGATAGGGAAGAGATGTGATCTGGCAAGCAGATTTGTTTACTTTTGTTTGCTCCATCTACATTAATTGGAGTTACCTTTCACGTATGAACTTGCTGAGAGAGCTGTCTTCTGGGCTGAGATGATTCATGGACGAACGCTAGGTTTTTACCCCTGGTTCATAAACATTGCAAATCCACAGTTTTCAAGGAAATTCTGGAACTTTTCCAAGGAGGTGAAGCAGTGCATGGATCTTTAATCCCTTTAAAAACCATGACCCATCCAGTGTCAGAGAAGGTAATTTTTGATCCTTAGGGAAGCATTTTCCCAAATGAGAAGAGAAAGCATAAGGAGAAACTGCCCTTCTCTGCCCCTTTCTGGGGCCTGCGCTTTTTCTGTTGTTTACCTGAGTATAGGAGGTTTCACATGAGAGCCTCAGCAGGCAGCTGTGACTGGCAACCTGAATCTTCCAGTGGATGCCATTTATCTGGTGGCTGACAGCTCTTGGAAATCCTGGAGAGTTTGGCATGCCCATCTCTTAAAATGGTGCCAAGTTTGCACAGGTGAGGGGCATGTGGAAGACCACTTTGATTGACGGGGAATTTTTTGGGCTCTGTCACAAAGTGATCGCTCCTGAGGAACTAAAATCCTGTGCTCTTGTTGCAAGGGCAGGTTGATTTTTAACACTGAGCTATCAGCACCGACAGGCAAATGAAGATAGGTTCTTTTCCAGGATAAAATGTTTCCCCAAGGCAGACACAGTTATGTTCAGCTCAACATGGAGGGGGACACTTAGTATTCCAGTGAATACTGATTTGACATGCTACTGGAGTCCTCAGACTGTCACCCCTGTGCCTTCATTAAATTCATGAACACTCTTGTAGTTTAATTGCTTTTAGAATTTCCCAAATTACTTGTGATAGGAATTGTGCTTCTATGACATATTTTGATTTGTTTTTTGAGGAACTTTAACTTTAAAAATTGTGTGTTGTTTTCCTTCTACAAGGTATAAACTGGTTCATGATCTGGAAAATTGGGTCACTGTAGGTGAAAACTCAGGAATGGTTATACCATGAAGCAAATTGACAGAGAATCCCGTCCTGTAAATGATAGCTTTTATACAACCATCGTCCATACCATTGACAATGTGAGTGTTTACCCAAAATTGGGGAAAAAAAGTGCTCATTCTTGTTTCCTGAGGACAAATGACACCAGTGAGAGTCTTTCAACACAACTAGGAAAAATATAAAATAAACCTTGTTATCACTTTGCACTCATGCTGGTGATTATTTTTGATAGTAATTCTTGAAATGGCAAACTAGGGACCAATACCATCAAAAGGGGCAGTTTGCACTCAGAATAGACAATTAAACAGTGAGTAAGTGGCACTCAAACCCGATATTCTTTCATCTTTCATAGGACAACTCTCGAGCTCTTTGTCAGAGCCAATGATGTGTGATAAATATTCAGCACAGTTTTGCTGAGCTTGGAATGGAACATAAGCTCAGGTAAATGTGATCTTTCATCTTTCATAGGACAACTCTCGAGCTCTTTGTCAGAGCCAATGATGTATGATAAATATTCAGCACAGTTTTGCTGAGCTTGGAATGGAACATAAGCTCAGGTAAATGTGACTATATGGGACGGATTTGTCATCAACCAGGGTGGGTGGTTTTATGATCATATTTCAGCAGTTTTCTCTACAATCTCCCAAGGCTGACTTTTTAAATGCACCAAAACATAAAGTTGAATAAATAAAAATTTTCAAATAACTTTAAAAATTGTGTTTAACAAAGTCTGTGAACTAAAACCCAGGTTCCAAGTGATATGTAACTGTACATCCCACTTGTATAATTAACTAGTAAAATGTTGGTTATGGAGACATGACACATATGTTTCTAATCAGTATTAAGTGAAAACGGGGTTAATGTTGCAGGGTTCCATGATTCTGTTGTGGATGGTTTTGTGATTGGCATTATTTTAAGTAGAAAAAAATATTTTTATGTAATTATAGATTCACATGCAGTTTGAAAAAATTATATAGTGCATCCTGAGTACCCTTTTGCCCAGTTGTCCCAATGGTAACACCATGTAAAACTATAGCACAATATCACAACTGGGATATTGACATGGATACAGTCAAAATCTGGAGCATTTCCATCCCCACAGTGATCCCTCAGGCTGCCCTTTTATCCTCACCCTGATTTTCATCCCGTGCAGCCACTCCTTAACACCTGGCATGATTGACATTTTAATTTATTTAATGATTCCATATTCTACAAATGATTTGAGGGGGCGAGTGTTTTTTCGCCTTACCCAGACATTCTGAATTTTCATAAAAAGCAGATCAAGTGTATGCCAGTAAAGCTTAGACTTTGAAAGGCAAACGGTTTCAATATTTCAGTGGGATGGTTCTTCCTTGAGAGACTGAGAGTGCACAGTTTCCAGGGGTCTGTGTGCAGTAGGCATGTTCCTTTAATTGATAAGTAACCCCTCTTGGGATTCCCTTCCCTGATAAGGTCTCCCGCTGCAAATGGGTACAGGGCCCCCAGTGCTCATCCTGTCTGACATGATGCCAATGCAGACTCTCCAGTCCCATTCCCACTCTGTGGAGATCTGTGAGTCTGCAGTGAAAAAGCCCCTCCTTGTTGAAGCAGAGGATGGAGACCTGGACCCCTCCTGAGACCCACTCTCATTTGAACTGGACCATACCTGGGGAAGTGTAGAAGACAGGTGGAAATGGGAGAAATTGGGATGAGTGTTTGCACTGATCAAGATAGGTGGTTGAATATGACAGGAACTCAGTTCACACAGACTTTGGCAAAAAAGGAATTTATTGGCTTAAGTAGCTAGAAAAAAAGCTAGGTAAGCCTGTTCTGGAATAGGTGCGTGGGGAACCCCTGGGAGCTGCCTTTCCACACCTTGGCTCTGTCTTCTCTGGTTCCTTCATTTCCAGGTAGGCTGTTCTCGTAAGGTGGCTGTGTGGCTGCTGGGAATCTCTGGGTCACATCCTAGCACCTGGCAAGAAGTGAACGCTCCTGGACTTATATCCCTGCTTGGCTTGGTCACCTGCCCCACCAATCGTTGCGGGTGGGACCTGGGAGGGCAGTGTACTGTTGGCTGGTTCTCAGCTCACACCTGGACATTGTTGGGATCTGGGCTTAGCCTCTCCTGATTTACATGGGCTGATAGTCTGGGAAGTGTGGGATCCCTCAGAGGAAATTTAGGGGGGTGCTGTTACCAGAGGAGAAATGGATGCAGAGCAGGTTAAAAGCAACCGACATCCACTGTCGACACTCTCCTTTGTGTTTCTATCAATGAAGTCTATAGAAGGCAGCATCATTTTAGTTGAAACTATGTGCTATGTTTATAGTTCCCAGACTCAGAATATGGGACAAAGTCTTTCTCCTTCCCTAAAAAGAGGTCTGGTCCTTGCCTTTGGTTTCTGGGAGGGAATCTCTGGGCCCTTGGGATATCATGGCTGATACAAGTGTCTTTGTTTACCTGAGGGTCTTGGGCTGAGCCAGATAGAAACAATGTGATTTAGGGTGGGGACTTTTGGTTACACTTTTTGTCACACATTATCAGTCGACCACTGGAGAGGCTGCAGGCTGAGGTCAGTCACGTGGGAAGCCAAACAGGTTTACTGACCAAGCCCCAGTGAGGCCTCTGGACATTGAGGCTCAGGTAGCATCCCTGGTTGGTACTATCTCATGTGCGCTGTCCTGCATCGAAGCCAGCAGAGTAACACTGTCCTGACTTCTCAGGGAGAGAACAATAGGAAACTCTGTTTTTGGTACTTTTCTGGACTCTGCCCTAAGTGCGTCTTCCCTTGCCTGATTTAATCTGTCTCCTTTCCCTGTAGTAACCTGTAATCATCAGTATAACAGTTTTCAGGGAGCTCTATGAGTCCTTCTAGAGACTTGTCAAAGCTGAGAGTGGTCTTGGGAACCCCTGAACTTGCAGTTGATGTCAGAAGTAACTGACATCAACTAGAGACTTGTCAAAGCTGAAGATGGTCTTGGGGACTTTTCCCTCTAACTTCACAGTTGGGTAACTTTTTCTCAGAGCCTCAGCCCATGAAAGGCACAGCTACAAAGATGATGAAGACACAATTTGGCTTTGTCACTTTATGGCTGAGTTATATGTCAACAGAACACGATCCTCCCAGAACCTCTGATGTGGGCGAGCTTGTTCAACCATTCTTCCCCCTTCGTCTTATCAGCACAGCTCTGCTTTTCCTGCTGCGGTGCTCTTCTGTGTTTGAATCCAAGAGGCACAGATGCTCTAGCCCAGGTGATGAAGGCCACCAGACCCTGCTCATGTATAATGGTGACAGCAAAGTCATGTCAGCCCAGGTAGTAGACTATGATGCTTTGTGTTTTGCAGCAATGATGTCAACAATTCATGTACATACAGCACATATATTTTCACCCATTGTACCCCTCTTATTTCTTCACTTTATTCATATTTGAGTAGCAAATAGGAAAAAAAAATTCCTGGATGCTATTATACAGGATCTATTGTTTTAGATCAGCGGTTCTAAATCCTGGGCAATTTTGCCCTCTAGGGATATTTGGCAATGCGTGGAGACAGTTTTGCCACATTGCTGGGTACTACTGGCACCTGGTAGGTTGGGGCCAGGGATATTGCTAAACATCCTACAATGTACAGAACAGCCCCCACCACAGAGAATTATCTGGTCTGCATCAAAAGTGCTGAGTCTGAGAAACCCCACTTAGGGGAACAATGATTTTTGCCACGTGGAGATTCTCTAAGAGGAAATGCGTTGTGCTTACTAGTTAAAGGAGTCTGAGCTGGCTTCCTGGCCTGGCTGGAGTGGAGCATGGCAGAACCTCTTCTTCTATTTTCATCCTGCAGAGACCAAGCAGAGTTTGCTGGTCTGCAGGGCCAAGGCTGGGGCTCCATTTCTACCTTTGCATCTTGTGACCTTCACCAAATAGAGCGAGTCATGTCACCCCGCATCCTCATCTGTGAACTGGCTAATACAGTCAGCCTCACGTATACGTTGTGAAACAAAGAAGACGATGTCTATGGAAGCACCCAATGCTCAGCCCAACTGACACAAGCAATTGACCAGTGACTGCTGGCTTTTCAAACCTGCTGCTTCTGAAACTGGTTGTGCCTTATCTCACTCCTTTCAGTGTCCCTGGGCTGGGTTATATGGCAATGAAATGAGAGCATTGTGAGTTCACCTGTCTGTCCTTACCTAGTACTAAGAGTCATTGACCTAAACTATGCAAGCAAAAGGGATATCTAAAAGAAATATCATCTTTCACGCACAGGGATCTGGGTGGCCCATCTTACACCTCCACTTGTGATTTCTTCCTGGAAGGAAAAGACTTGTGAACTGGGTGAGATACTTTTGGAGAAAGACATTTCAGTTATATTTGATATTATACTCAAGTAAATAGAGAAATGTTCTAAAAAATGTTCAGTGCTTGAAGAACCTGGGGGTCAACCAAGACTCCTAGGATTCTTCCTGCATTTTTCTTCCCTCCGGAAAGACATTTCAGTTATATTTGATATTATACTCAAGTAAATAGAGAAATGTTCTAAAAAATGTTCAGAGCTTGAAGAACCTGGGGGTCAACCAAGACTCCTAGGATTCTTCCTGCATTTTTCTTCCCTCCTGGGGTGAAATGGGGGGGAAGCAGCAGCCTTAGGCCCGTGAGCCCTTCCTGGGGAGGGGATGAAAATACGGGAGGACGGTCCAGACTCTCCAATCATTGAATCCCCTGGAAGGAATCCCTCGTCCCAACGATGAGAGTGACAAATTTGTCTGTGTAATTTGAAGAAGGAAATCATCGTGACAAACAGCAGTCTTTGTGTCACAGATAGAATCCCTTGCCTCAGGCAGTTCCACTGGCTCAGAAGCTCAAACACAGAGGAAGATGGAAGTGGCTCCTAGGCCTGGGACTGTGCCTCAGGCTCTCGCTTGGTGGGCTGGAGCTAAGCCTGCTGACCCTGGAGGAGGCCAGCAGGAGAGTTGCACTCCCCAAGCACGTGGGGGTTGTAGCCAAGATGGGAGAGGTGGCGGGGATGTCCCAGGCGCCCTCCTTGTTGGGCAGCTTCATGGCTACCTCTTGGGAAAGAGGAAGCAGCTACAGAAGCAGAGTGCATTGAAGGGACCATGGTCACTGTGGGGCTAAGACCAGGAGGGTTGGAAGGGACTTTGACCAGATGGCACTGGCCAAGGACTGGTTGTGTCAGTGGGACAAGAGAGCCTCACCCAGGGCAAGGGGCCTCTGCTCTCTTCTTGTTCCAAAATACCCTCCTCTTGTTTCCCACTCACAGTTTGGTCCACGCCTCCATTCCTGCTGTGGTATTTTTAGGGCCCTGAGAATGGGAATCCTACAAATATGGGTTTAGATTCTAAACCTGTGACTTGTCAGTTTCATAATCTAACTGATCTTTGGCCTTCATATATAAAGTGAGATTGATAATGTTCTGTCTTTCTCTCTTAGGTTTATTGGACAATTTAATCAAATAGCACATACAAAACTTTTAGCACTGAATAGGGCACTGACAAGCACGCAAAAATTGGTGGCTGCCAAAATTAGTAGCATTAGCAGTAATTACTACTTATGTCTTTGTAATCATTGGTACATAAGGCCATCTCAGGGTGTACATTAAGTGAATATAACCAGTTATATATGCACACCCACCCACCAGGGACATTCTGTACTCTTGGGAAGACTCCATCCAAGGTGTTATTACTGGTTCCAGCTGCTGAACTGTAGGGATGTCTCCTGATTGAGATGATCAGTGGAATTGCATGGATGCCTTCCCTGCATGTGGGGAAACTAGAGAGCCCTCAGCCAGCAGAAATCTGGTACCCATTAGCACTTGAGCCCCTCAGTGAATGTATCTGTTGGATGAGGAATGAATGAGACAATGCACAGAGTACCATGCAACAGTGGTGACCCCAAGAGCCATTGCCACAAGCCATAGAAGAGGATGAGCTTTTAGATTCCAAGGCCTTCTGAAACAAGAGGTTTTTACTATTACTTTATGTGAAACACTGAACAACGCGAAATCCAACCTCCCAATGAGCAATTATAAAAGATAGAAACAGCATCCCCTCCCCAAATAAGTGATCCAGATCTATAGGATAGGTGGATTTTTCACAGTCTGTGATGGCATGCATATAACGTGTTTGGGGGAAGTGTCATTCCTCAGTTTCTGGTTTTATTTCTGCCATCTGTAATTTCAGCCCCTGTCGCATTTCTTTCCTTATGTTCCACAGACGTGGCCAGATGTGGAGGATCAGATCCTAGCTCTGTCGGTCAACACTGCCATGGTGAGAGCCAAGCTGGGTTCTAAGGTAACACACCATTTGCTACTTGATTTAAACAGAGAGGCAGTTTTGTTGATGGTTCCCATGGCAGGAAACACCCTGGATACACCTCCTACCGCCATATCCAGTGAAGTCCTTCTTGCAAGTTTGCCTCCACCCCAGACTTACCTCAAAGCCCCGTGGTTCTGCTCAACCTAACATACCTTCGCCTCTCAGTGGCAAAGTTCCTTCCTCTTTGCAGCAGAATCAGATGGCTCTGTGCTTCCAAATTTCAGTCTGTATAGCACCACCTTCATGACTTTTTGCCTTACACATATGCCACATGTACAAGTGTTTTTTTTTTTTCTTTTTGAAAATGTTTTTTCTTTTAACGGACTTGCATCCAAATTAGGTACATTTATTTAAATAGGAAATTTTATATTTCAATTGTAAGTGAAAAAACAGCTTTGCTTGTATAAAAAGCAGGCAAGTGTGAAAACAGACATAAAAGAAATAGAATACAATAGTTCTAGGTAGGTAATGCTGCCTCCCAAAGGCTCAGAGCCTCTCTGCAAAAAAGAGAGCAAAGCAAAGCTATACAGGCACCAAAGTGACATGTCCTCCTTGATGTCATTGGGATACAGGAAAGAAATTAGAAAGAGAGCAATTTTATTCTAGGTAGGTAATGCTGCCTCCCAAAGGCTCAGAGCCTCTCTGCAAAAAAGAGAGCAAAGCAAAGCTATACAGGCACCAGAGTGACATGTCCTCCTTGATGTCATTGGGATACAGGAAAGAAATTAGAAAGAGAGCAATTTTCTTGCTGTGCAATTCAATGTTATTTAAAGCCCTGATTTCAAACTGGCTAAATCTTCCCTTCTTTAAGTGGTAGCTGTCCCCGACTTTGGAAACACGAAGTTAATCCTGGGCTGCCATAAATGATTGAGCAGGAGCCCGGCCAGGGCGGTAAGCAGGGCCAGGTCCAGCGTGCATTCTGCTCACTAATCCATGCTCCTGGGAAAGGGCTGTCTTTTTCTCTTTCATACAAAGATGACTTGTGGGCTGGTGGGAGCCTTCTCTTTTCTTCCTCTTAACCAGCCTGCAAGCTTCCAGGGGCCAGAGGCATTGCCCTGGTGAGCACACTATGCTCTGACTTTCTGAGCATTCCCTGGGCTACGCACTTTGTATGCACAATCCCACTGAATTTTCACAGGGGGTGGGAAGGGCAATCTTGCTTCCTTATTTTACAGGGGAGGAAACCAAGGCCTACTGGCTTCTATTTTAGGTGTGTCTCTGGGTTTCCTTCACAGTGTCCTACAAATAGTGAGTACATCCACTGAATTTTCACAGGGGGTGGGAAGGGCAATCTTGCTTCCTTATTTTACAGGGGAGGAAACCAAGGCCTAGTGGCTTCTATTTTAGGTGTGTCTCTGGGTTTCCTTCACAGTGTCCTACAAATAGTGAGTACATCTGTGGTGACTGGTTACATAACCTGCCAGGCACACATTTTCCCGAAGTTAAGTCATCACTTATGATTTATTGGGTAATCTGATATTTTAAAATCTTCTGCAAGGCATGAAATACCTTAAATAAAACCATTGTCAAGGTCCATCTCCTGCTTTATTTTCTTTGAAAGCTTGCTTCTTTATTGAAGGGCTTCTATTAAAATAATAGAAATGCAAGGTGAAATCACCACCATGCCATCCTGTATCTAAACAGTCTCACTTGGGCACGTCCCCTTCCAGATCTCATCCGTGTGTCTGTTCAGTTTTCTGGCATCGGTATTGCCGATGGAAAGTTGGGGTCACATCAGGTCCCCAGTTGCATTTGGCCACAGCCTTTCTTCCTGGCACCTCTCCTCTCACACTCCCACTGTCCCTCCCTTGTGTCATGATGAACATTTCACTGGCCTGTGGGCGCATGAGCAGGAGAGTTGTGCAGGCTTGCACCTGCCCTCCTTGTTTTCAGCCACAGGGAAATGTGTAGTCTTCTGAGCAAATCAGCATCTTCCCTCAGGATCTCCACGAAATGTGAGCATGTCAGACCATGCACTCTCTGCTCAGGACCTGGTGAATTGCAGAAGTTTGCCCCCTGAGGCTGTCGTCTCACCAGTGACTGATGGTTCCCTAGAGAGGGGCCCCTTCTAGAAAATTCTGTGATACTGTTAGAACAAATACATAGTCAATGAAATTCTGAGAAGCGGGGCTTTCTCTATAGGCCTGGTGCATTACTCAACCATCTTTTGATCTGTCTAACCAGCTGTTATTATTGACGGTGGCTGCTGTTTTCAGAGTGGTTGTTTGATAGTCCTGATCAAATAGGACACTTTTTAGAACACCCACAAATAGATTTTTTGTGTGTCTAAGGGCACCAGAGATAATCTATATGGTTAAGAGCCATGACTTTAGCCCTGACCAAATTCCAACCCAGAGATTTCTGTCAAATGAATCCTTGGCTTTCCCTCTGCATCATGTCTTTATATATTCTACATACAAATTCTAGAATTACTGCTTTGCTTTGTAAAATGATTTTTGTGGAATAATTTTAGACTCACAAGAAGGTGCAAAAATAGCATGGAGAGTTCCCATGGACACTTCCCAGCCTCCCCCAAGAATAACATCTTCCATAACCACGGCATTATCAAACCTAGAAAACTGACTTTGGCACAGCACTATTAATACAGGCCTCATATATAGGCTTAATTTGGACATCACCAGTTTAACTAGCTACTACTTTAACAAAAATGTAATTTTCTGGCATAAAACTAAAAGAGATAATCAAGATACAAAGAGCCATGGTATCACATCCAGTGTTTATGAGGGAAAGCTTCTAACAATGAATTCAAGATCACTATAATTTCATATCTTTGCTCAGGCTATGTTTGAACTAAGAAAAAATGTGCTGCCCCTCTTGGCACAAAGTTGACACCATGAATCCACATTGAAGGGCTCATGCATTGAAGGACATGTCCCTCTGATCCTGGTGGGGCCCACTTCATGGACAGGGGACTTGTGCCATTGCACAGGCCCCACAGTTAGGAGGGCCCATGCTTGTTTCATTGCAGTACTATTGCCAACTTGAAATTCTTAATTTTTGACCAAGGGGCCCCATATTTTCATTTTGCACTGCCTTTGCAAGCTCTGTAGCTGGTCTTGAATCCTGGGGCGGGAGGGAGGGTGTGTTGTTCACATGTGTTGGGATCACGGCTGTGGTACAGAGGAAATCTTACTGGGTGTTTGTGGACCCAAGACAGAGTTTGCAGATCTAATATTCTCACGTTCTTCCTCCACAAAGCAACCAGAAAACTTGTCTGTAGATTTCTGCTGTGAGTAGCTACATACACTGTTCTCACTAGAATTATTATACCTTTAGTACAAAAGTGAAAAACAATATGATTGCAAGAATTTCTATTTATGTATTTGCATCCTTTGGTAATTTATGTGAAACCAGTAAACAACATTTCATCCTTCTTACATTTAAGGGTTGTGGCGTTGTATACTCTTGGAGCCAGTAGGTGTGAAAAACAGATACTCTGCTCCCGTTAAGTACAGACATTGATGTTACCATCAAAACAATTACCTTATTGTTCTCTCTAATAGCTGTGGAAAGCCCTGATAATGGGAAATTTGGAAGAGAAGAGGTGATAAAAATATGCCCGACATCCAAACAAACAAAAGGAAAAGTGAATGTGGAACTTGCAGTAGAAGTAGTTAAGGCACACATATATCCAGTAACTCAAAGGTATGAGAGTTTTTCAGCCCCGGGCACATTTCTTTTGTTACCGAGTCACTAAGAACTCAGTCATAGGCTGAATGTGTCTCTGCCATGTTTCTTCACAGACTTACAGAAATTTTGAGCTAAGGGGGGCTTACAGATCTAGTCCATCTTTTGCCTAATCATTTTTAGCAGGAGAATTTTTTTTTCAAGTAAGATCCTTCAAAGAACTCCATTATAAATAAAACAGGTAACAGTAGCTTTTTTTCAGTGCTGATTTTGTGTGCACTGACGTTTATAACACGTACCTATTGCCAAAACAACCAATAAAAATAGTGATTCTGATTAAAAAAAGAGGAGTTGGATGTTGTGGATGAAGTTTGCAAAATTATGTTTCTTAGCACTTAATTCATTGTCTCACATTGTTGTAATTTTGTTTTTAAAGTATCAAGACAATTTTGATATACACTGACAAGCAGTTTCAAATAGTAACAGTTTTTAAGTAGCTCAATTTATATTAGGATTCTTTTTGATTCATCAAACATGGGACAAAAAGTTTCATTCAAGTTTCATAAAAGCAAATTAACATGGCATCCCAAATTAACATGTTGGGGAGGGGTTTAAAAAGATGTAAACTGTTTTCCATTAAATTGTAAAAATACTAAATATTATTATTGAAATAATTTGTGAATGATTAAAATGAAATTCAAATGCTCTCACTGCAGTATCTCTGAGTAGTTGTAAGTCCTGGCACACAGTCTGACTCCAGTGGCTGAGCCCAGAGAGGCCCAGAGAGGGGCAGTGGTGCTCTCGGCCACAGTGGAGTCGCATGTAGTGTGGGGTTATGACCTACAGTTGGCTGGAGGCAAAATTGCCCCTAAGTCTACCTTAGGAAGAAGCCAGGCTGGCGGCTGGCACAGCATCTTCCTCTGGCCCAATATGGACCACTGTGCCTGACTACTAAGCATCTGGGGAGGGGCCATGTTGCACAAACGGCCTGCATCTTACTTTTTTTTTTTTGTCTTTTTGTCTTTTTCCGTGTCCGGCAACGGATCGCAACCCTCAGTGTTGCCCCCGTACCGGACCGGGGACCGGCAACGGGATCGCAACCCTCGGTGCTGCTCCCGCGCCTCGCTCAGCCAGTGAGCGGGAACCGGTCTGTATGTGGGATCCGAACCCTCAGGCGGGAGCGCCGCCGCGCTTCCCAAGCGGCGCACTATCCAGTGCGCCACCGGGCCGGCCCCAACGGCCTGCATCTTTCTTTTTTTTTTTTGTCTTTTTGTCTTTTTCCGTGTCCGGCAACGGATCGCAACCCTCGGTGCTGCTCCCGCGCCTCGCTCAGCCAGTGAGCGGGAACCGGTCTGTATGTGGGATCCGAACCCTCAGGCGGGAGCGCCGCCGCGCTTCCCAAGCGGCGCACTATCCAGTGCGCCACCGGGCCGGCCCCAACGCCTGCATCTTAACAATCTTCCTCTGAGAGGCCCACGGGGGCTAAAACAGGTGGGGATCTGGGTGTGCAGCATCTCAATCCAGTGCTGCTGGCACCAGGAGCTGGCAAGCAGGGTCCCCTGGGCTGTTTGCAATGGACCACACCTTGCCTCTCTTGCTAAGTGTGTTACGTCAGTTTACCTTGGTGGGATGTGGCTTCACAGTGTATGTATACACACACACGTGTACACATATGTATGTATATGCATGTAGATAGATATGTGTGCATATATATGTACATGCATGTGTGTGTATGCATGTATATATAGCCTCATGGACATATCAGATTGACCCAGATTTTATCATTTTTTTGTATGTCTTCTGGAATCCAATAAGTATCCCTAAACCCAGGGGTGATCAGAAATCAACTCAGCCATAACAGCAACCAGTGTTTTAAAAACACAAATTGCATCGCGTCACTGTCCAGTATAAAACTTCCCAGCAGCTGCTATCGCACCTGGGATAGAGTCTACAAGGCCTTAAAGGCCCATGGGAGCCTCTGTCACCTGGCCTCTGTCACCTCTGGCCCTCGTTTCTCTGTCCTCCTTGCCTCCCTGGGCTCCAGCCACATGGGAGCATGCTTGTACCTTCCCTCGCTTGTCCCTCTTACATTTCTCATCACTCTCTGGCCTTGCACCATGGGAGCCTGAGGGTGCGGCTGCCTGGCCCTTTGGCCCTGGGCACTTGCAGGCCTCCAGGCCAGCCTGGCCCCGCCTGATTCCGTGGTGGGATCTGTGGGCCCCCGGGCAGCCACCCCATGTGGCAGATGCCAGTCTGTTTCCTACATGATACCCTCGCTCCTTGGGCAGTGCCCAGAGACCCAGGTTCATGAGCATTTGCCCAGTGAACAGGCGAACAGGCCCACCTCCGAGCAGGATGCCGGCTGACTCTGGGCAAGGTCAGGAGGGAGAGGAATCGGAAAGAGCCAGCGAGCAACGCAGCTCAGGGAGCTGAGGTGCGGGCAGCTGCAGCGGGAATCCACTTTCTACCCACTCGCCTTTGTGGACCGGCCCTAGACTCTACTGCACGGCTGGCTCTGGCTTCTTCCTGCCCTGGAAGCATGTTTCCACCCAGGCACTGAAAGGTCTAGCAAAGGAATGAACAGAGCCTCCCCTCCCACCACACGAAGAGTGAAACGGGAGCAAATCGCCCTTGATCCGACTCTTCACCTGGTGAGTCTGCCTCCCCTTGTCTTGCAGGGACCACTGATGGGGGACCCGTGACGAGGGCCCCCCGCTGATTTGCTTTACAGGTTTACCTCCCGACTCTTAACCTGGTGAGTCTGCCTCCCCTTGTCTTGCGGGGACCACTGATGGGGGACCCGTGACGAGGGCCCCCCGCTGATTTGCTTTACAGGTTTACCTGTATTCCTAGTGCCCAGACGCCCCCTGGAACTGGTGAGAGGAAGGGTGGCAGGATGCTGAGTCAGGCAGGGGGCTCCCCTTGTTCTGTGGCGGGCTGTCGGTTCTGCTTCCCCGCCCTGCTCTGGGCTTGACCCGGGACACTTCCTCCTCGATCACGGTATCAGACACTTTGGGCTGCTAAAGCAAAATACCGTAGACTGGATGACTTAAAAAACAAACTGGTTTTCTCACAATTCTAGAGGCCAGAAATCCCAGATCAGGGTGCCAGCATGGTTGAGTTCTGGGGAGGCCTCTTTTCTGAGCTTGCAGACATCCACCTTCTTGCTGTGTCCATGCATGGTCGAGAGAGAGAGGGAGAAACCAAGCTCTCTGGTGTTTCTTCTTATAGGGCACTAATCGCATCATGAGGACCCAACCCTCATGACCACATCTAAATCTGGTCACCTCCCAAAAGTCCCCATCTCCAAATACCATCACATCAGGGTCAGGGCTTCAACATAATTCAATCCATAGCAATCCCTTTCATGGAAATCCTCCTTCTGGGGCTGCTTTGTAGAACCCAACTTAAAACAGACTGAAGCTTCTTTTTCTGCAAAATTGTGAAAGATGTGGTTTGACTGTGCTGAAGGGCTATTGGGCAAGACTCCGATGTTAGAGGCATCCTGGGAGGTTTCTCAGCACAGCCACATGTACTCTTAGAGGATTAGAAAGCGCTTGGGAGCTGGGCAAACCCATGGGTGGGCTTAAATGGCAGGAGCCAGGAGGGTCCACGTGCTGCTGTCACGGAGGCTTGCGCGGCCCTCACTCAGAAAGGGATGTGCAAAGAAGCTGTGCACGCAAGTTCTGACTCTAGGGAGCATCACACGTTGTAGGGAAGCTGGGACTGGGACCTGACTAATAAGCATAAAAGGAACCTATAAATGCAGAACAAAGAGATTAGATAATGTGTCCAAGGTCACAGCCCTAGAAAGTGGTAGATTTGGGGTTCTAGCACAGGCACTTGGGCCACAGGCTCTGGGCACTTGGGGAGCTCATCATAAATCATCCATCCCCAGGCTTCAAGTCTGCAGACCCTGCTCTAGTGGGCCTGGGCTGCTCATCAGAATTTCTGACTTGAGGTCCTGGGATCCCATTTTGTGAAACCTGGTGACAGGCCTGGGTGTCCCCTCCTCTGGCTGTCAGAGTGGACAATAGACAGGGTCACTGTGGCCTGAGGAAGTGTGCCCAGCCCATGTCACTGCCTGGGGTCTCCCCAATGTCAATCCCTGTGGTTTCTGTCGTGGTCCCCAGGGTGGGAGCTCCAGCTTCCTGCCTCAGTGACATCCCCAAGCCCACCATGGACTTGGTGCCTCCTCAGTCCTGTTCCTGAGCCCTGAGAACGGGTGACACCTGGTGGCTGCTGCTGCAAAACAACACACACATTTTCCCCAAGTCTAGAAGCTTCCCTAAAAACAGATACGCCAGGTTTCTTTGGCAGGGGGCTGCATACCCACAGAGTCCAGACTGTGGGATGCTTCATCAGGCCCTGATCGCTGGCAAGGAAGATGCAGAATGAGCCACAGAGAAGTTTCTATGCATCTCTGCCTGAGAAGACTGCAACCTCCATGAAGGCTGGCCTGTGTCATTACAGGGGTGTTACCCACAGTCACAGAACAACAAACCAGTGAAAGAAGCATTCTTCACTACAGCCTGCTGAGGTTGACAGATCTGGAAACAGGAGCTCAGAGAAGTTGCTTCAGTGATAAAGCTATGAGGGCAGAGCCAGGGCGGGGGTGCACGCCAGACCAGCCCGTCTGATCATGGAGCAATATCAGGGAAATCTCTATTCTCTAAGTCCCAGCTTTCCATCTGTAAAGCAGGGTTGGGACAGCTCTACTACATTCTCTGGAATGGTGCTGTGCACAATGAGATCATGTTGCTATGTAAATATATAGTGATTGTGACATAGTATCTGGCTTATCACTTTCACATATGTGCACATATGTGCACTCACACACACATGCACACACACAGCTCATGCCAAGTGGACCTCGTGGACAGGGATGCAGGTGTCCTCCTGTTGGGGCAGGAGAAGGCTGCATTCCAGCTGAGGACCACTCCCTGCTCTCTGCCAGGCAGGCAGTCAGCTTAATTCAGTGCAGACTCAGAGCTCTGCACTTAGTGGTGTGAGAGAAGGAGAAAAGCAGATTAGAAAGCCTGGTTCTTTTCCTTGTGAGCTTTCTAACTTAGCTGGTGGTTTATGATGAATTATTGATCTGATGGGGCCTCCAAAACTGCTGAATCAGGGCTTGGAAACCCACTGCTATACTGTTGGCCGTGGGGGTTTTGAAGTTGGAAACTCAGAGCTCTGCACTTAGTGGTGTGAGAGAAGGAGAAAAGCAGATTAGAAAGCCTGTTTCTTTTCCTTGTGAGCTTTCTAACTTAGCTGGTGGTTTATGATGAATTATTGATCTGATGGGGCCTCCAAAATTGCTGAATCAGGGCTTGGAAACCCACTGCTATACTGTTGGCCGTGGGGGTTTTGAAGTTGGATCCACGTAGCACAGACCCCACTGCGGAGTCTGCTTTGCTCTGTGCACCCCAGGTCTGGCATTAATGATCTATCAGCTTCACTGAAGGGACGTGACAGGACTTCTAACACCCAGGCCAGAGCTGGTACATCTGTTTGTTAGCTGTCAAGAGCTTCCTTTCCCCCCTCACACACCTCCCCTCCCACCACCCTCCTGCTGTATGGTCATATGGTGACCACAGTCCCCATTGAGGGGCAGAGGTGTGGTGAGTGTTACCATGTATACCTGTGGGCACCAAGCCCCATGCACCAGTGGACACAGGGCCCAAAGGTGTTTCCTGCTAAAAGGAGGGCCTGGAAAGATTACTTCTGTGAGCCAGAGGGAAGTTGGAGACCAGACTGCCAGAATCATGAGAGGGAATGGCCCAGAGCTCAGGAACCAAGTGGTCCCATCAGAATGGGGACATGTGTGGCATCTCTGGGTCCCCTTGGCTGCCCTTCCCAGCCCTCTCCTCACCACCCACTGTGGGCCCTTGGATTGTGGCCGTCCAAGCTCCACATGACCTTATCTCTCAGTAATTACAGTTAGCTGGTGGTGGGTGAAAAAGTCTCTTGCTAAACCTGTTCCCACCAAGTTGATGGAACTGGCTTAGAAGTCAGAAGCACCCTCCTAGAGGCAGTGGAAGGTGAATAGGCTAACACTCCTCTCCTTCCTTCCTTCTATTTATCCAGCACACAGTTATTGAGTCACTCAGGCCAGAAAAAGCCAGAAAAGTCTTCATAGCGAGGTGACTTGGGTCCCAAATGATGAACCGAAGTTTGCTGAGTGGAGGTTGGTGGGTGGGGACAGTCATTTGCAAAGTAGGGAAATGCAGGTGCCAAGATCAGGAGGAAGGAAAGAGCCTAGTGGCCCAGAACATGGCAGGAGGCTCTAGGCAGGAATGTGGGTGGTGAGTGGTCAGCAGAGGTGTTGGCAGAAGCCTGGCCTGGGCCAGGTCAGAGGGCTGGTGGACTTTACGTTTGAATATCTTTATCTTGAATATCTTGGGGATTTGGAGGCCAAGAACTGCTCCTGAGGGTTTTAGGAGATGTACGATCAGATCTGAGATCTAAAAAATGTCTCTGGTGCTTACGTGCAGGGTGGGCCAGAGGCAGGAGGAGTTGGAGAGAGGGTGGGAGATGGCGAGAGGTGGACTGTCGGGAAGGAGAAAATCATGACACCCTCACGTCAAGTGGCTTCACGCAAAGATGTGCATTTGTTTAACTCTGCACTCCACAAGTATATTTAATCAGTAGTTTTTCAATTTTAAAAAAATGATCATTAAAAAAAAGGAAAAAAGATGTGCGTTTCTTGCTCATGTCATAGTCCCATGTCTGTATTCAGCAGGAGCCTTTCAAGCGTGGTGCAGGGGCCCAGGCTCCTTCTGCCTCATGGCTCTGCCACCTGTTAGGAACCTGGAGACCCATGGCTGGAGGACGGGAAAGAGACAGAGTAGGGTGTTGCAGGGAGGACTTCATAGGCCAGGTAAATGTCCCTCATACCTGCATCTCATAGGCCATACTCAGTCATGTGGCCACACCTAACTGAGAGGCAGGAAACGTGATCTCATTGGGTGTCTGGAAGAACAAGACATGAGTTTGGTTAACTCCCTGCCAGCCTCTACCACAATGACTGGAGATAAGGACTTGACTTAAGGCACTGGCCGTGGGGCTGGAGAAGAGGTGACATAACCAGGAACATGACAAGCGTCTGAGAGGATGGAAGGAGGAGGGAGTTGAAGACAACTCCAGGATTCACTCTTGAACAGCCAGGTTGTTGGGTGTCATTGCCTGAGCCAGGCTAGAGTTTTACAAACTTTAGTCGTGGTCTTCCCACCATGACGATTTTCCCACACCCACTCACTATTATTTACTTAGGGCATTTCTGCAAAATCAGCTCATATTTTAATTAACTTTTTGCTTTATAGTCAGCCAAGCCATGATATTTGTGAAATTATGGAGTTGATGTACTTGTTATTATGTTTTAAAATATACATTAAAATAGTTATCTACTCAAATAAATGTGTGTCCTCATGCCATCTAAAATCATCTAATGTGGCAGGGGTCAGCAAACTTCCTGTAAAGGGGCAGAGAGTAAATATTTTAGAATTTGAGGGCCAGTTCTGACAGCGCAACTCTGCCAATGTAGCACAAGAACTGCCGTAGACAGTACACAAATAAATGGTCTTGGCTGTGTTCCAATAATGCTTTATTTACAACAGGTGGTGGGCTGGATTTGTCCTGTAGTGGGGTGTGCATGCTCCACTTGAGGAACATTGAAGGAGGGGGTGTGGGAGGAGGAGAAACAGGTCAGGAGACAAACATGACGAAGTTTCAAGGATGTGGGGTCTGAGGTCCCTGTGGACATCCTTGTGATGCTGTCCAGTGGTCAGCTGGAGTTCTGGCTCTGGACGACAGTAGGGCGCATCCTGGATGGAGATGGCGATTGGGACATCACCGTTGGTTAGGGATGAATGAAGCCATGGCTTAGGCATTCAACCGGGAAACTAGAGAGCAGTGGTTTGAGGAGTGACAGTGGGGCGGGGATGAGGAAGGTGTGACTTAGTGGAGACCAGCCTTCTTGGCAGGAGGCAGTAAGTACGAGCAGAGGTGAAGGATGGGCTGGAGCACGTTGGTGGGTCGGAAGGAGGAGCCCCGGGCGGGAGACATGGTGAAATGCAGAAAAGAGAAGACAATTGTCCAAAGGAGGGCCCAGTGGAGTCACAGAAGGGAGGAGTTCAGGGCACAGGAGGTGGGGGCGAACCCCAAAGAATGAATCACTGAGAAGGTGGGAGGGGGTGGGAAATCCTAATGGGGGGCTCAGGTCATCCTACCCAGGATGGCCACTACCATAATCGTCACAATTTCCTCCCAGAAATTAGCCGGAGACTGTGAAGGTGGAATCTTTCTTATTAGCGTGGCTGTCATTTCTGAGTCTGTAGAAACTTCTGTGACCTTTGCAGACATGGGCTGCCTGCCCTTAACATTATGCCGGAGTCTTCGTTCCTCAGATAAACCTAGAGAAAACTAGCTGCGTGCGCAAGCCTGAGGACTTCCTTCCCCTTCCCTGGCTTCCCCAGAAGCTCCGTGGTGCTGACCTGCTGGAAAGTGACCCCGCCACCTGCCTCATGTCTACAGCAAGGGGGGAGGGACAGATGGAGCCAAGACCCTCAGTCCCCTCACCTTCTCGGAGCAGGAACTGCTACCTGGTTTGCTGGACTGTTTGGGTTCAGTGCTACTTCACTTGAAGAAATACATTCTGAGTCACGTGTTCCTTCTAGAACAATGCATATTTTTGGAGTCACTACTCAGACGTTATTTTTGTTTGTTCTTTATTTTTTAAAATTACTTCCTAGTCCTAGGATGAGGGTAGACTATTAATCTGGGGTAAATGCTCTGATGATCTCAGACCAGCCATCCTGAACCAAAGTGAAATAGCACTTAGGCTTTTTTAAAATTTGATTTGTCAGATTTTCTACAGAAACCTGAATTTAATTGTTATTCTTTGTTTCCATTAGCAGATCTGAAGACAAATGAAAATATTATCCACAGATTTCCCAGCTATTTGGCAACAGTAATACAGGAGAACAATAAAAATAGATTTTGAAAGTTGTTTACATTTTTATAATTATCATTCTGCTTCAGTTTAAGTAAAAAAAATAAGTAAATAAGAAATCTTTTGTGAATGCCCTCTCTTGCACCCCAGGATAAATCTAAAGTTGTTTACATTTTTATAATTATCATTCTGCTTCAGTTTAAGTAAAAAAAAATAAGTAAATAAGAAATCTTTTGTGAATGCCCTCTCTTGCACCCCAGGATAAATCAGGAGAAACATGTGTTTGCTGTCACATCAACAAAGTATTATATTAAACAGTGAGTTTTAGCTCAGCATTAGTACTTTCCCCTTCTTTCTGAAGAACTGTGCAAATACTTTAAGAGATCTTTACTGTTTATACATAGTTACTCCATTCATTCTGTGGTGCTTTGGAAACTGAAAAAGAAGAAAAATGATCTTCAAAGCA
>NW_007728055.1:81540-110543 GCF_000696425.1 Galeopterus variegatus | reverse complement strand
GACACATGAGTGTGCAGAACAGCCATTCTAATACTGGCTAATGATTCAGAGGACCATTTAGGACATTTTCTGTGTAATTCAGGATAAAAGCAGTTTTTTAGAAAAATGTACTTTTGAGCCTGAATTGTTGAACAGGGTTCAATAGGTGGTTATTAGACTTTCCTGGATCTAAGGAACAGAAAACTACTGTCAGAAGGCAAATCTGGCCCACCATCTGTTCTTGTAAATAAAGTTTTATTGGCACACAGCTATGCTCATTTGTTTGGGTATCATCTGTGGCTGCGTTTATGCCACCACAGCAGAGTTGGATAGTAGCAGCAGAGACCACTTGGCCCACAAAGCCTAACATATTTACTTTCTGGCCCTTTACAGAAATTGTGTGCTTGCCTCCTTCTCTAAGACATCCTTTTTGGAAAGTCCACATCATATCAAACATATTAAGATGTATCCACACACTGGCTCAAAAAAACCCCAACACATTGATGTATAAATTTTGAAAGATTTTAAACAAGTTTGCTTTTGGCTACGGGCAACTTGTTAAAATTTACTGCTGGTTATGAAATCTTGGCAGTTGTACATATTTGTGAAGTCTTGCATTATGAGATTCTGTCCAACAGATTGTTTTCAAAAGTAATAAAATACTCATCCAATATTCATGAGTGCCAAATTTAACAATTGAGGAGAGCAAAATGTTATACTTTGTAGATATTTAATTAGACATTTATTAATTTTGATTTTACTGTTTTCTTTGTGTCTTTGAAGCTAATAATTTTTTTTTTTTCAGATCTTGACCATTTTCACAGGTCTCAATCCTTGGGGTTATAACATCCAGTGGAGAGTATGGCCCCATTGGCATCTTCACGAAGTACCCCTGACATATGATATTTCAGCCTTCCCCTTTAGATGCCAATCAATATTCTCTATTATCACCTTCCCCAACTGATGTGTGCCAGGAAACTTCCTGGCTGTGGGCTGGATCTCCCCACAAGTTCATTCTCACATCTATCTACATGCTTAAAAAGGTTTCTATTAGAAACACCGGCACCAGGAGGTTCTGCTGAAAGTTGTTAGCCTCCAGTGGAATTCACATATACTTGTGAATTCAATGAGTTCTTGCTAATGGCAATGAAGAAGGCAGTAAAACATAAATAGTAAATATTTTCAGGGGAAATGTGATTTTATTAAGAACATTAGCCTGCAAATTACTTAGCAATCCAAAGATAGTTGCAGTCTCAGAAGTTAAATATTTATTCTGCATTTCATCAATTTTGGTTTTCCATGTGCAATAACAATCCTGTTGGTGTTATGGAGCTTTTCATCTGAGCTGTTTTTTTGCTTACTTTCATGATTTACTAAACACAGAAGGTATCTCAGTTGTTAAAACTTCCATTTTCCCAAACTAGACACTAAGCAGGGAGATCTCATTTTATGTCCCTGTGAAGTAGACATCGGAACGGTTGCCTCAAAGATGATCTCTGGCAATTGTCAAGGGAATCAAGACAGTGCCAGGGACAGGATGTTTCTGAGATTGTTTCCCCCTCATTGGAGAATTTTTCTGTGTGGCAGAGACTGCAACCCTTTTTGAGTCATTGCCTCCTTTAAAATGTGTGTCAAAGGCCAAACAAATCTGCCATAAAGAAGGAGGAGGATAAAAATTCTGGAGCTGTAAAAACAGTCCTTTAACTCTTCCCAGCACTAGGACACTAGTACTGAAATATAAGGCAAGCATGAGGCTGCAGAGCCTTCTGATTGCCCTAATACACATTACCTCTTCCTCCTCAGTAAAAGTACCCTGACTTCTCATTGTGCACTTGCCACCCAGAATGGTAGTGACATTTCTACCCTCCACTGCAGCTAGGTATGGCCACATGACTAAATTCTGACCAGTGGAAGGAAGCTTCCAGTAGGTTTCCTTGGAGGGTGAGGATGTGCCTATGTCTTCCCTCTCTTCCCCTTCAACTGGCTGGAATGAGAATTGACGGCTGGAGCTGGGCAGCCATCCTGCAATGTTGCCATTACAGCTGATGCATGGTGTGACAACAGGATAGGAGGGGCATAGGTCCCCGACACCATGCAGCCCCCTACTATAGGGAGCATTAAATGTATCTTGTGTAAGCCATTGCTATGTTGTAAGCAGAAAATAAAACTAGAGCCCTGTCCCAACAGGAACTTTGTGTCAAAGGTCATTTTAAGGTCGTTTCCTTCCCAGCTGTGCACATCGCTTTGGACGGCTCAAGGTGGGCCCCATCAAGCTGAAGAAGAGGCGGCATTGGCAGAGTGTGGGGGCCAAGAAGGAAGAGGCCAGAATCTTCAGCGTTATAAACTGTGTCTTAACAGGTACAGCTCCCTGGAGACAAATATGGCAGAAGTGTTTATGTTTTTGAAAAAAAACAAACTGTTTTGCTGAAGAAACTACCAGCCTGGTCTGCAAAAGCCTGTGATTATTCAACCCCTAAACAATCCCTGGAACCACTGAACTGAAAAACAAGAAGGAAAGTGTGAGGAGTGCACAGCTGTGGTGAGGGCTGGCCTCTGAGCCCCACATCAGGAATGGCAGTGAAGACACCGGCGGGAGGAACCTCCAGGAGCGCCAGGTCAGGTTGTGGTGGGCGATGCTGGGAGGGCCCCGGCTGTTCCTGCCAGCTGAGACTTGCTGGTGTGTATGGGCCAATGGTGACTGTGTGTAAAGCTACACAACTATGCCAGTTCTCAAGCAAGGCAAATCATACCTAAAGCCAAAATGTTTCACTATTTTAGTTATTATCTTAGTTATACTACATTTCCATTTATATTGTTAGAGCTAGGGCTCAGACCCTTCAAACCCATTGTACAGACTGGATCACCACACCCCTCACATGGCAGGCTGGGTCCCCAGCCCCCTCACATGTAGGTCCATGCCAGGTAATTCGGAAAGATTCTGGGAGCTGTTGGCAGATGACACAGGCCCAATCTTCAGCTTCCTCAGCGGTAGCAGCTTAGAGGTCTGGTAGCTTACAGGCCCAGCAGTGGCAGTGGTGGTGACCTTGCAGAGGGTCCTGGGGGACACTAACAGCCACATCCAGCAGCAGTCCCAGGGATGGGAGGCACTGTGGATCAGAGCAACTCATCCTTTATACTTAAGTCCATAACCCAGGACACCTGGGTGCACATGGGCACTTATACTAGGATAACCAAGGAACACCTGAGAGCACGTGCCTGTTTACATCAAATGCTCAGCAAGATTCTGAATATCTGAGGGGCCCTGACCATTTTCTTATATTTTCCCAACACTGAGTTTATCCGTCTCCAACTTCCAGATGGGGGTGTTCCCTGCAGCTGCCCTGTCCACCATAAAGAGCCTCAACCGCATCTCATGGAGAGGGCTGTGCTTTACCCTGGAGTCCTGGATTTTGAGCCTAATGCAGTGATTAGATGGGATTTTGCAGGGGACAGGGGATGAGTGTGTTCTCTGTGTGGGAAGAAGGGCACACGCAGATACTGGGGTGGCCAAAGGGTTGGTTTGCAGCAGAGATTACTACTTCCCTTTCCCCTCCTATTATCCCTTCTTTCCTTATTCCTAAGAAATGAAACTCCTGAATCTAGTCAAGGCTATGACTTCTCCAAATGCAAACTACATTTCCCAGCCCTCCTTGAACAAGATGTGACCCTGCGACCAAATTCTGGCCAAAGGAATTTACATTGCAGAAGCGGAAGTGTGTGTGCAAATTCTAAGTGTCCTCTAGAGAGCAGGCATGCAGTCTGCGTCCCCCTTCCTCTTCCTGCAGGCAGGGACACAGACCTGAAGGTGGGCCAGACAGTGAGCATGGGCATGGAGCCGTCCCACAGTGGAGTCACATGGTGGAAGGAGCCTGATTCCCTCATGCCGGCAGCTATTAGAATCTGAGTCATACACCTTTACAAGAGAGAAAATAAACTTAAGCCACTATTTGTTGGAGGACTATGTTCTGTCATTCCCAGTCAAACTTAATACTAATTAACCCAAGTTATGTGACCTATAAAACAAATCACTAAGTTGAAAAAATATTGACATGTAAATGCTGTTATGTTTGAGAGTAATTATGTTGAAGAGTTAAATTTACTCATTGAATGCACTGTTTTCATTGTGTTCAAACAAATATTTGTGCGATGAGTGAGTTTAATACTTGCACCATGCTACGTTAGTATTTAACACATTTCTAAGATTCTTTTCAGAAATGGCAGTCACTGCCCTGTGGCATATCCTTTTAAATACTCTTTTTTCCTGTCCTTTTCAACTTGGATTTGATTTTTGGAAACTGCCAGAAGTCATTCAGGGCCTTGCTGGGTAAGCCAGTGAGTGAATTTGGCTAGGGAAAGGTGCGGCCATGGCAAGGTGGGTCCAGTTGCCTGAGTAAGAAGCAGTTCCCAAGTGGACCTGGACAATGTTGAAGCCCTGAGGCTTCCCTACTTTAAATGACTCTGTTTTTAAAAACTTTCTCTCTCAGACAGGCTGACAGAAGTGACATTAAGCTGTGGAATCAATGTGTATCTACATCGCCAACTCTGAGCCAGGGCTGCCAGTTCCCCAAGCACCTTGTGGGCCAAGTGTTTGCTCTGGGCTGTCACTGTCCTTTGACCACAGCACCCTTAAGCAACTGCTTATAAGAGTCTAAAAATAGAATAAAGACAATTAGGAGCTGCTTGCCCCTGACCAAAATAGACCTGGTGTAGACAGAACAGTAACTTGAATGCTTTCAACCAACCAAAATGAATTTGTATGTGTGGAACACTATTCCACTTATATGGACTCTTTAGTGCTTGTGTTAGCAAAGCCAAGGGCCAGGCACCAGGACCACACTGGGACACGTGGCCTGAAAGAGCATCCTTTTGAATATAGAATCGATTTGGAGGTGAAGTCCCACAAAGGAACTGCTACCTCAACCCACCTTTGGGAAGTTTGTCATTGCTCTGGGGTTTATTGTTTGTTTCCCTGTGGATGGCAGAATTCTTAAGATGCCTGCCCCCCCCGCCAAGACTCCTGACCCCTGTTGACTCAGACTCTAATCTGGCATTGCTGTGGAGGCTTTTGCAGGTGGGATTGAGGTGAATACTCAGCTGATTTTAAAGTAGGAAGTTTATCCTGGGTCTTGTGGGTGGGTCTAATGAGCCTGTAAAAGAAAAAGTTCTCTGGCTGGAGGCAGAGAGAAAGAGAGGTGGGAAGAAGAGGAAGTAGAGGTGTGACGAGACAGGAGGGGC
The DNA here is from genome assembly GCF_000696425.1 of Galeopterus variegatus. Classification (NCBI taxonomy): domain Eukaryota; kingdom Metazoa; phylum Chordata; class Mammalia; order Dermoptera; family Cynocephalidae; genus Galeopterus; species Galeopterus variegatus. The sequence continues at coordinate 105,329 of NW_007728055.1, read as the reverse complement.
TCAGAGAGGTTGTTGGAAGCATGAGAAAAACTCCACCTGCCATTACTGGCTGTGAAGGGGCCACAAGCCAAGGAATGCGGAAGGCCTTCACAATGTGACAACACCCCCCCCAACCTTTATCCCCATAGCTGACAGCCAATGAGGAGACAAGAACCTCAGTCCTACAAACTCAAGAAACTGAATTTGGTCAACAGCCTGAGTGAGATTGGAAGTGGATTCTTCCAGAGCCTGTAGAAAGGAACACAGACTGGCCGACAGCTTGACTTTGGCCTTGTGAGACTTGGAGCAGAGAACCAATTGAACCATGCCATGCCCAGACTTCTGACCTACAGAAACTGTAGGGAAAGTGAAGGAAAATGGTCAGGGCCCCTCAGATGTTCAGAATCTTGCTGAGCATTTGATGTAAATAGCCACGTGTGCCCAGGTGTTCCTTGGTTGTCTAATATAATTGCACATGTGCACCCAGGCATCCTGGGTTATGACTTAAGTATAAAGGATGAGTGGCTCTGATCCACAGCACTCCCCACCCCTGGGGGCGGGGCATGCGGAGGCTGCTACTGCTGCTGGAGGCTGTTGCTGCCAGTGCCCCTGGGATGTCCTGAGAGGCCACCACTGCTGCTGCTTCTGCTGCTGCTGCTGCTACTGCTGAGGACTGAGCTCATGTCATCTGCCAATGGCTTCTGGGATCGATCCCAATTACCTAGAGCATGGACCTGCATGTGAGGGGTCTGGTGACCCAGCCTGGCATGTGAGGGGTCTGGTGACCCAGCCTGGCATGTGAGGGGTCTGGTGACCTAGTCTGTACAATGGGTTTGAAGGGTCTGAGGCCTAGCCCTGACAATACAAATGGAAAGTTAGTATAACTAAAATAATGAAATGTTTTGGCTTTGGTTGTGAATAGCCTTAACTGTACAATTAGAGTAGATTAATGGCTATAGCCTGACAATTGGTGTAGTCATGTAGCTTTACACTGTTAGATTAAATTTGTGTTGTTTTTAAGCCACTAAATTTGTGGTAATCTGTTTGGCACCAATAGAAAACAAATACACTCCCCTTAGCAAGAATGCAAACTTCCAGGGGGTGCTGCCTGTCTTCTCTGCCAGGGCACCCCCAGTGCCTGGAACAGTGTCTAGAATAGCATAGGTGCTCACTAAGAGCTCACTGGGTGGATGAGTGATGGGGCGATGATGACAGGTGCTCCCACAGGAAGGCTGGGAGGAGACCCGAAGGACCACAGTAGCAGAGGGAGCTGGGACTCTGTGTGTGTGGAGTGGTGTGGGTAGGGTTGATGGCCACTCAGTTCTCTGGGGACCAGGCTGTGGTCTTGGGCAGAGGAGAAATAGTGAAAATGTGATCACAAGACTCTGGTTCTGCTCCCTTGGCCAGTGGAGGCCTCAAGGTTCCTGCTCAAGTGTCGCCCAGGTGAAAAAAGGACATGCAGGGGTCATAGGGTCACATTTTAATCTGCTGCTGTCTTTCCTCCATAGTTTTATCATGAAAATTTTCAAACCTACAGAAAAGTTAAAAGAATTGTTCAGTGAAGACATTTATGCCCACCACCCAGATTTGGTAGCGTTTTGGTACATTTGCTTTAACGCACATCAGTACATCTTCCTTCTTCTTCTTCTTCTTCCCCTTTTCTTCTTCTTCTCCAGCAATCTTATTCTCTGATGCATGTCAAAGTAAGTTGCAGACATCAGTACATTTCACCCCTAAATACTTCTGCCTAGGTAGCATTGAGTTTGATATATTTTTTTTTCCTTTTTGTCTTTTTTACTGACCGGTAACGGGATCGCAACCCTTGGTGTTGCGCCCCGTACCGGGGACCGGCAATGGGATTGCAACCCTCGGTGTTGCGCCCGCACCGCGCTCAGCCAGTGAGCGGGAACCGGTCTCCACATGGGAACCGAACCCTCGGCGGGAGCGCCGCCGCGCTCCCAAGTGGCGCACTCTCCAGTGCGCCACCAGGCCGGCCCAGAGTTTAATATTTTTTAAAGGTAAATTTTACAAATGAAATGCACAGATCTGAACTTTACTGTTCCATGAGTTTTCAGAAATGCATCAAGCACTGTATCCCACACCCTAGCAAGATGCAGACCAGAGCTGGTCACCAGAGCAAGCTGCACTGACGGGGACGGTCGCTTGTCCAGCGTGGTAGCCGCCAGCCGCGAATGGCCTTGGAGCGCCTCAAATGTGGCTACTGACACTGAAGAACCGAGGTTTTTATTTTATATAATTTTAAATAATTTAAGTTCAGAGACTCTATGTGGGTGGCCTGCCACCTTAATTTAAACTTTGGTTGAGACAGTTGTAGACTCACGTGCATCTCTAACAGGTGCACAGAGAGGCCCTTTAGACCCTCTGCTCAGTTTTCCGTCGAGGGTAATGTCTTGCCACACTCCTGCCGGGAATCCCAGCCAGGATGTGGACAGTAACACACTCCGCCTATTTCACTCTTATTTCTTTGGTTTGCTTATGCTCATTTGTGGGCGTATTGAATTCTGTGCAGTTTTGTCACTTGTGTAGGCCATTTTGTCACCACAGACAGATGCTGAACAACATGGAGTAGGACCAGCCCCCTGGGGAGCCCCAGGCTGCCCTGTTATACCACTCCTACTTCTCTCCACCTGGCCGCTCTCCCAACCCCTGCTCAGCATTTCTAAACATTTTCACTTAGGTAATGTTAAATACACGGGCTAACACAGTATGTAATGATTCACAATTAGCTCTTTTTGATCTGCCACAGTTTTTGAATGTCCGTCTTCCCCACTCACAGAGACTGCAGGCTCCTTGAAGGAAGGAATTGCTTACAGCTGAATCCCCAGAACCTGGCATTCAGTAGGCACTCCATGTTTATTGATTTAATGAGAGACAATCCAAACAGAAAAGGATTTACATGCCAATCCCTATGCTGAAGAGTGTGCAGTGCAGAGAAGCATTCAGAGGAGGTGACTCAAAGGCTGAGCACAGGAAGGGAGGGTGTAGGAAAGGGCATTCCAGAGGGGGCACAGTATGGGTAAAAGCTGGGGGCAGAACCCATCAAGAGGTTGTGGGTCTGTGCCCCGACTTGTGTGGATTGGCATGGCAGGTGAGGCTGTGGAGAAATTCAAACTCTTGTGTGCTGTTGGTGGGAATGTAAAATGGTGCAGCTGCGTGGAAAACAGTGTGAAAGTTTCTTAAAAAGTTAAAAATAGAACTACCATTTGATCCAGCAGTCTCACTTCTGGGTGTATATATCCAGAGATACATGTATTCTCAAAGAGACGTCTGCACTCCCATGTTCATTGCAGCATTATTCACAACAGCCAAGATCTGGACGTTACCTGAACATTCATAAATGGATGAATGGATAAAAAGGCGTGGGATATACACACAGGAAATACTATTCAGCCTTAAAGGAAGACATCGTGCTATTTTCTACAACATGGATGGACCTGGAAGATAGTATGCTAAGTTAAATAAGCCAGATACAGAAGGACTAATACTGCGTGATTCCAATTATTATGAGTTATCTAAAAGAATCAAACATTGAAGCGGAAGTGGTTACCAGGAGATGGGGGAGGGAGAAATGGGGAGTTGGTCAATAGGTATAAAGTTTCAGTTATACAAAATGAATATGTTCTAGAGATCTGCTGTACAACATGGTCCCTATGGCTAACAATATGTATTATGCACTTAGAACTTTGTTAAGAGGATAGCTCTCATGTTAAGTGTTTTTATCATACACACACTGACACAAAAGCAAAGGAACACAAGGTCATTGAGAGGCAAGGGATTCAGTCTTCACCAAGTAGAGAAAAAAGAAGAGAGAGAGAGAAACTCAACTGAGAATCCTGCTTGCCATTTCCCGCCAGCTTTATTGAGGTTTAATTGATAAACAATATTTAACGTACACAATTTAATGAGTTTGGACATATGTACACACCCAAGATACCATCACAACAAACAAGTTATATGGGGTGTTGAAGTCACTCAGAAGTCACCCCCTTGCTGGGTGTCTTCTCCAGTTTGGGCCTCAACATCCATTTGTAAAATCGGGGATTCATTTTGATTGGTGAGTTTTCCTCCTGAGTTCTCCAGATCCTCAGCATTTTGGGGACATCACGTTGGTCTAGACTCAACTGTGGCAGAGGAACTTTTGTCTGCTGGCATTTTTATATATCTGCCTATTTTTCCACCAGCATCTCTTCACCCTTTTTCTGGAAAAACACCTGGAATTTCTTTTGGGCAGTTCCCTATCTCTTCATCCTTTGCTTCAGGGGCAGATCTTGAATGATCTAAGCACGTCAGCATAGCCCATCCCCTCGGCCACCGTCATTAGTTCAGTGATGTGCATTTCACTCAAACAGAGTCAATAAGAGTCAGGCCCAGGAGTTCTCTTCAACTCTTTGGGTGGGATTTGAAGCTGAGGGGTGTAAGTGCAGGGGCAGGTGCAGCCACCCTGCAAGGGTGAGGGGAAGATGTGACTCCTGGGACACTGGATGCAGGCAGCATGGAGGTGAGCTGAGAAGAGAGAGAGAAGCTCCTAATGATGTCACTTTGGTCCTGCATCTGGTGCAGAGCCATGGCTACCCTTGGACACTTACCTGTACCAATGAATTCACTGTTGTGCTTAACTCAGGATTTTTGAAAGCAGCCCTGAGTAAAATAATTTTCTCGAATAAAACAATTTTCTGAAAAGTTTTAACTATGAGTCCAGCTTTCCCAGAGAATCCTCCTCCTGAACAGCTCTCATGTGCTTTGCATAGCTTAAAATGGGAAATCACTTAAACTTTGGCCAGAACTGCATGTCCCCTGGGATGAGCCACAGCTGGACAAGGACTGCAGTGGAATATTTATGAGGAATAAATATTTATAATGAAACCGAGAGTAGCTTAGCCTGCAAAATGGAAACACTGGCCCAAACACCCCCTTTTAAGAAAGTTCTTTATAACCACAAAGAAGGTTTGAGTCTCTATATTTTTGCATGTAATAGATACCTCCTCCTTAAAAAGATTCAGTTATGAATTCAGGCATCTCAAATTTAATACTTGAGAACCAAGTGAATTAAATTAATAATTTGTGAAAACATCTTCCAGTTCTTTAGATGAAAGGAGTGTGATATTCATAAACTTCTGTTTGTGACTTCCACAGCAGTTGATATTATTCTGTTGCATTTTGCTGAGTAGCTTTACGAGATGCAGAAGGATCTTTAGGGAAAGGCTGGGAGAGCAGGAAGGGACAGAGGTGAGAGGGCTGCATTATTCCCACACTGGCTCTTAGCCTCTCTGGCTGTTTATGATGGAGCTGGATGATAATCACTGTCTTTGTTTTCTCACTTTCTGGGTTTGTTTTTCAAAGCTCTTATCCTTCTATTTTGAAAGCATATTAACTTAATCTGCCATGAGACCTATAAATCAGATCCCAACAGGCAGCTGTCTGCTTCTATTAGCTTTAATGGCATTGGTGACACTGTGTAAAAGACCTGCCTCTCTGTAAGTTAGTTTTTAGTATGGAACAACATTGAATTGTTCCTCAAAAGCCAAACAGGCCGAGAGTAGTAAGAAAAATAAGAATGTAACAGCATTATAATTCAATATCTAAAATTATTAAAATGGTAACACAAAGGCTCAAGCTTTGCAATGGATGAGAGACATTGGAGTGAGAAATTAACCCTGAAATTAATCTGTGTGTTAGTGAGGGAAAGTAATGCTAGCAACTGTAACAGGTAAGTCCACAGAGGCTCTTAATCCAGTGAAAGTTTGTTTCTCATGCAGGCAAAGTCCAGTAACTGCACAGTCCAGGCTTCTAACCTGTGGTGGGGAAAAGACAGAGAAAACACAGTGGCTCCTTGGTACTATTGGGCAGGACTAGTCACATGGCCACAATCTATTCATAAGGGAGGCTGAGAGATGGAGAGAGGCACATGGACATTGAATGCACCTGGCTTGTCCTCCACATTAGGTGGATTTCTACCGATGTGTTTGTTAGTCAGAAATTAAACTCAAGACTCTGATTTAGATGGCGGAGTTATGGAGAACTTGAATGTGACCCTAACATAAGAATCACGTTTCCAACCCTGATATTCCATAGGGGATCAAAACAGTGTATGGAAGACATGTGACATAGTTATATAGAGCATTGTCTTGGGTTTGGGAGGAAGCAAGGGCTTGAAATCTGCTCCATTATTCACCTTATGTGATTTTGATTGAGTTCATCTTACACTTTGAGCCCTCATTGCTTTGTCTGTTATATTGGGGAATACAATAATCCATCTCACAGGTTTTCTGAGAAATCATTGCTATCACCAACCATTATCATCACCACCACCAGATTACTACCACCACCATCGTCATCACCAACACCACCATCACCACCATCACCACTATCATCACTGTCATCACCACCATCACCACCATCACCATCATCACCATCATCTTCATTATCATCATCACCATCACCATCATCTTCATTATCATCACCACCATCACCATCACCACCATCGCCACTATCACCATCATCTTCATTATCATCATCACCATCACCATCATCTTCATTATCATCACCACCATCACCATCACCACCATCGCCACTATCACCATCATCTTCATTATCATCATCACCATCATCACCACTGTATTAGTCCATTTCTGTTGCTTATAACAGAATACCTGAAACTGGGTAATTTATAAAGGAATGAAATTTATTTCTTACAGATTGGAGACTGGGAGGTCCAAGGTCCAGGGAACACATATGTCAAGGGCCTACTTCTCAGTCATGACTCTCTACAGTGACACAAGGTGTCATGTGGTGAGAATGGGCTGAACAAGACACCTAACATTTTCACTCGCTCTCCTAATAAATCCATCGGAACCACACCCATGATAACTCATTACTTCATGAATGAATTAATCCATTCTCAAGGGAAAAATCCTCACAATCTAATCACCTCTCAAATGCTCCACCTTTCAAATATCATAATTGGATTTCCCACCTCCTTGGTGCTGTTACAATGGGGGTCAGACTTCAACATCACCGCCATCACTATCACCACCACCATCATCACCATCACCACCACCACCATCATCATCAACAACAATATCAACAAACTTGGCATTTTTGAGTCCTGAACAGATTAATCATTATTAGACATTCAGTTCCTGCAGAATGGTCTCTAAATGCTCTCTCTCACCCCCTATTGCCCTAGTTTGATAGAGAACACCACTATAACTTTAAGCAGTAGTGCACAAGGTGTGAAGGTGGGGGGTAATATGATAAGACCTGGAAACTTTGTGTCTGAGGAACCATCCTCAGGTTGTCAGTGGTCATTTAGCCACTGAGCACTGTCCCTATGAAAGAAATGGGCTTTGGCCGGGTAGTTCCCAAACAATCACACTGAGCATTTGTTATAAATACAGATTCTGGGCCTGACTTAGGGAGTCTGACAGGGCCCTGGAACCTGCATTTTTAATAAGAATTTTGGTTGATCTTAAATAAGCTGTAGATTATTATTGTCTAATCTCACTCTTGCATACAGACAGCACTCATTCATTCATGCATTCAATAAATAGTGAGCACTTGCTAAGTGCCAGGCCTATATCAAACATTTTGCTTACATTATTTAATTCTCACATTCTATTATCACCCTGTTTTATAGATGAGGAAAGTAAGGCTTGGAGAAAATGAATGAGTAACTTGCTCAAGCTTACACAGGAAGTGAATTAGGTGTGTTTTAAGTCAAGAGCACATATTCCTAATCACCCTTTAACAAAAAGCTGCATTTTCCTTTTTGTTAGGCACTGACAGAGGAAAACAGGCAGGCAGTTGCGATTGTAGGGCCATCTCAGGACTGAGCAGAGAACGTAGTGGAGGGGCATGCACCTGTTCTTGGGGGTTAGGATCTGTGGAAATGGTTTCCTGGAGAAGGTGACAACTATCCAGGTGGACAAGATGGGGGTGTGCGTGTGTGTATGTGTGTGTGTGTGTGAACATGGCAAAGAAATCACACGGGCAAAGGAGGCCCAGCTATTAATGACTTTTCCTCTACCAATGGTGGGGATTATAGTCCACTGTTTCTAAAGCACAGCTCACTACTGGCCTTGTCCCTTCACTGCTTATCAAAGGCACACAAAAGAATTTTCTTTTCTCTTTCTATAAATTTTAATAGAATTTCCTTTAATGCACTAAAAAACCCAATTAGCACGTCAAACCCATGATACCATACATAGCATTTCTTAGGATGTGAGTAAGTAAATCAGGAGGTTAAGAATGTGGATTGGTGTAAATGGCAGTGCAGGCAAATGAGGAATTATAAAATGGGGAAGGTGGAAAGCCCAGGAGAGCTGAAGCTTCAGGAACCCTGGGCCAGAGAGCCTCTTTCTCCATTCCAACTTAGACGTTCTGCTCTTCAAGTTTGCCTGAGTGTGACTGGCACCATTTGTTATAAAGCCACATGGTTCCGAGTAGAGGCGAAAGTGTCCCTCTGCTGCTAAATGTGAAAAGAGAATGTGTTGTAAACATTAGGAACTGAAGGCCATGTTCTGTTCTTGGACTGTTCAGGAAGAGATCTGCTCTCTGGGGGAAGGGTCTGTAGGCAAAAGGTCACAGCGTAGCCATAAAAGTTCTAAATTAGCTGTGGGAACAGGCCAACCCAGAGCTGGAACCCAGCGTTCAGGAATGTTCTCTGGTCTTGCCCTTGAAGTCTTGGCTCACAGCCTCAGAGTCGTGGCTACCACAGACAGTGGCTAAAAATACCTCGAGACTGCATTTAGAAAACTGCTTTCCAGAAGCAGCCTTGGCGAGAGCCGGTGGCAGTGTGGGCCCTGGGCAGGCTGCTAGCTGCAAAGGTCAGCCAGCCCGGATGCTTCCAGATCAGAGTTTCTGTCAGGGCTTCTGTAGCGTGGAGGCTCAAATGAAATGCCACTAGCAGCAACTTTGCCTGAGACAATTAGAAGTGTGGAGCCAAGGGCATGTTGGGTGAGTTAGCAAATGAACTCCACAAATGGAAGGAGCAGGACTTTACCCCACTGAATCTGCAGAAATGTTCTTGCAAGCTTTCTGGGCCCATTCCTTTTAAAAATCACTGCAAGTTCCAAGTAGGTCACTCAGAATGTGGGACGTGACATTGTGCTTCCCATTTCTACCTCTGAAGGGTGATGGGCAGGAAATGAATCACTTTTGTTGAGAGGGGGATGTGGGCAGAATTTCAGCCCGGTGTGGGGGAGAGGGACTGATTAATGCTAAAACTAGGAACCAGAAAGGTGTGGACTCAGAACTCAGGATGCTTGTTGGCTTTCACTGTCTGTAACAAGTTTATTTGCATAAGTCCTGTCCCTTCAATTAGACAGTAAGTTGCTAGGAGCAGAAGTGGTCAAGCATCTTGTAAGGAAAATGAAAAATGGTCAGGCTGCCTCAGCTGTTCAGAATCTTGCTGAGCATGACCTAGCCTGTTTGATGTAAATATGCTAACTGTGCACCTGTGCCCAGCTGTTCCTTGTCTATTGTCTGATGTAATTGTGCACGTGTGCTCAGGTGTTCCTTGGTTAGCTGACTCATACCCAGGTGTCCCTGGGTTATCTGACTTAAGTATAAAGGACAAACAGCTCTGGTCCACAGGGACCCTGTTGGTGGCAGCGACGGTGGCAGCAGTAGGGTCTGGGGTATCAGCTTGCATCCGAATAAAGCATGTGAACCTTGCCAGTGGCTTCCAGGATCTTTTTCCAATTACCTAGCTCATGACCTGCATATGAGAGGTCTTTGACCCAGCCTGCATGACAGGTCTTAAGGGTCTGTGACCCAGTCCAACACATCTCTTCAATGCTATTGTGCATGACAGCTACTTTTATTGAGCACTTAGTATGTTCTGGGCACCCGGCATGGTGCTTCTCCACGCCTTGTACTTTTGAATCCTCCGGCAAATGAACCTGGCAGGGCTGTCACTGCCCAGTCTGCTCCAGAGGACACCAAAGCTCAAGGGGTAAAGTGAAATGCTTCTGCGCACAGAGGTAGCCCTTGTCCAGTGGACTGAGTGATCCTCAAGGCACTGACTCTCTGGGCCATGATTAAAAAGGCTGGGTCACAATCCTTGATTAGTTACTTTTGAGGGTAAGATTTGGCTGAAACGGAAGCTGCATCATACCCTGTGGGGTGTTATCCCAGGGCCCCTGGTGCCCTGTGTCCTGTAAACCGAGGCCTCTGACTGCATAGAGGTAGCCCTTGTCCAGTGGACTGAGTGATCCTCAAGGCACTGACTCTCTGGGCTATGATTAAAAAGGCTGGGTCACAATCCTTGATTAGTTACTTTTGAGGGTAAGATTTGGCTGAAACGGAAGCTGCATCATCCCCTGTGGGGTGTTATCCCAGGGCCCCTGGTGCCCTGTGTCCTGTAAACCGAGGCCTCTGACTCACCAACTGGAGCCATGATTCTCAAAGCGGGGTTCCCAGAGCCAGCAGCATCAGCATCACTCAGAGCTTGATAAAACTGCACATTCTCAGGCCCCATCCCAGACCAGCAGAGTTGGAAACTGTAGGGCGGGCCCAGCCCTCTGTTTTAGCAAGCCCTCTCGGGAGTTCTGATGCTCGGGAGAGCTGAGAACCGCTGGCCTGGAGAGATGATGAGCTCCCCTCACTTTCTTTCCCACAGGAACTGCTGCATTGAGCATCAGTGTGGAGGTAGATCCAGGAAGGGGGCTCCCAGAAGATGAGTTGTCCCTTGTGGGGCAACTGTGAGGGGCCCTCGAGAGTATGTATACTCTGAAACCAGGATATCTGGGGCTCTACTATGCCTTGAGCTTCTGTCTTAAAATCTCTACTGCACAGAGAGATCTGAGATCAAGGCTAAATATTAGCCACTGCTTTGGATTTTGTTTCCACTGTGAAGACAGATAGTTGAAATAATGCACATTCTGGCTTCAGATGAAATAGCCAGCAATTCAGGATCTGCGTTCGTTTGCAAAGTTTACTCGTCCAATAAATCATTCCTTTGCAGAGATGCCATTAACTAATAATGCCAGGTTGGTAACCTTCAATCAGCTGTGATTAAAAACGTTTTCTGAATGGCAGGGAATAACACGTTTTTCTGAATGCCAGCAACAAAATCTGCTTACACCATACATCTTTTCTTTGATAAATTGCCCTTAACTAATAATTCCAGATGGAAGGATTTTAAATCAAGCATGGTGTTTGGCAGGATCAGGGCAAACTCTCAATAACTGTGAAGTCTATTTTATTGCAAACTGTCTTCAGATGGGTGATATTCACTTTGGTTCTAAAGAGAAATGTATTCCAGTGCTTCCCAGGGCACCTCACCCTTATTCACGGTATGTAGGCAATTCACACCCTTTGCTTAAGAGTTTAATTGTGAGGTATAGATTCCACGTGTTTCTCTCACATGGCCCTTGGGAGCTACCCCTCCTCCTGGCTTGTCTACTTCCCTTTGGGTTGTATAGGTGAGCTCTCAGGGGCAAGTGCTGTGTCTTATCCTCTTCTGTCACCTCCACACTTAACACAGTGCTTGGCCTGAGGTAAAACCTTTATCAAGGTGTGTTGAGCTAAAGGATGAATGTACAAATGCCCCTTTCCGAGTCATGCTAACAAAGGACAGTTGCAGGATGGTTGGCTAGAGCGAAGGGGATGTTACCTAAGCTACTGTGCACCAGCCCATCTCCTGGGGAGTGTGTTAAAATGCAGATGCCAGGTGTCCCATCTCCAGAGGTTCATTCAGCAAGTCTGGGCTAGGGCCCTGAAAATCTGCATTTTTTAACACACTTCGTAAGTGACTTGAATGCCAATCACAATGTGAGAACCTCTGTTCTTAACTTTCTTGTTTGCCTCTGAATGCCATGCTGAGGCCTTTGAACCACAGGCTCACCTTTTAATGGCAAGATGGGTCTATAGTCTTTGAACTCTCACAAATAAACACTGAGCAGTACGATGGGGAGCCCCAGAAGGTGTGGATGGCCAAAGGAGGCCAACTTAGGATGAATTATTGTGGAAATTGTTCATTTATTCACTCATTCAGGATGTATTTATTGAGCACCTACTATGTATTCCAAGCAGCACCAGATGCTGGGGAAAAAAGATAAGGAGAGATGACATGATCCATAAGAAGCTAGCAGTCTGGTGGGCTCTGGATCGTATGATTTGATGGGAGGATACAGAAGATGAAGTCTTGACTCTGCCCAGAGTAGGTGAGTAGTGGGGAGTGGAGTACCTCATTGTCAAAGTCTCTTTCTAAACCTGCTTCCTGCCCAGGGCAGGTGAGCACCTCCTCCCGGCAGCAGGGCCACCTATGGCCGCTGGCAAGGCTGTGCTGACTGTAGAAGGGCAAGTTGCAAAGCCCCATGGAATTATCCGCAGTCTCTGTCATTGCGCCTTCACCATGGGAGTGATGTGAAAATGACCTCAAAGCTTAGCGGAAATTGCTTAGGCTTCCCCAGACTTGTTTGTTTGGGCAAACTATTTAATTAAACTATTGCACATTATATTAGGAGAGACCTTAGGGGAGGTCTTCTAATGGCAGTTTACGAAAATTCTAACACATTTCTACTCAAAGTGTGGTCCCTGGACCGGCAGCACTGGCATCACTAGGGAACATGTTAGAAATTCAGAATCTTGGGTCCCACCCCAGACCTACTGCATCCAAATCTGCACTTCAAAAAGAGAACAAGATCCCCAGATGATACTTGTGTACATTAATGTTTGAGACCCACTGGTCTAATGACCCCTATTGGACAAAATGGTTTGCATTGTCTGTGAGGGAGCCCACAACTTTCATGTGATTTTCACATTGGTCTGTGACCCCAGAATTTAATCACTGTCTTGGAGATTATCTAGTCCAGGGCTGTGCTGATAGAGAGTTTTGCTTTCCTGATCAAACCCTGTGAGTGATTTGGAATAGGAGATTTCTTATAGGGTTAAGACAGTGAAGAAGTCAACTGAAGGCTGTTTCCTCCACATCTGGTGGTCAGCCTGAATTGACCACAGGTCAGCAGGGCTGATAGTTGGGAGAAAAGCTGGGCAGGAAGTAGGGGAGAGCAAGGAAAAACTGGAACAAGTAAGAATGAACCAGAACAAGAATCAGCTTCTGTTTCATGCCATCTCCAAACTTGGCAACACGGACCTGCAGAAGGAGCTGCTGCCCTTCACCACGAAGCTGTTCATGCACCTGGCCCAGGACTCACCAGAGCTGGAGGAGCTGCAGGTCCAGCTGCTGCTCACCGACAACCAGGGAAGGCCCCAGATCAGCTGCGATATGCAGGCGCTTTAAGATTGTCTGGCCCTTTCCTGGACGCTCCTTCCCTTCTGCCTTCCAACTCACTCACGGATCACTCTTATGGCCAACCTTGACCTGGAGCCACACAGCAGAAAGAATTCTGGGAAATGTGGTTCCAGATTAGACACATTGCCCCAGGGCCAAGGAGTCTTGAACCCGACAGTCTCAGGGCCAGGTGGGTACTGTGAAGAAGAAAGAAAGAGGGGCTGAGCAGCGCTGTGAAGACCTGGAGGGTTCGCTGCTCTAGCCAGCTGTCAGCCAGAGGAAATATGGGCCTGGGGGTGCCAGATCTCCTATTTTTTTAGGATAAACTAGAATTTGGGGATTTTATGTCAAATTTCTTTTTTTAATGTTAGAAACAAATTTGATTTTTTAAAACTGTTAACTGAGCAAAATGCTTCTGTAAGCTAAAATTTTATCATTTGGACTATGCCCATATCCCTCATTTTATGGCTATAGAAATTGAGGCTCAGAGAGATGAAGTGAGTTTCTCAGCCACAGAGTAGCAAGTGTAACAGCTAGGCTACAGTTTGAACCACATGACCTCTAGTCAAGGAGCCTCTGCACAATCTCCATCTCCTTCACCAAGAAGCTACACAGGGCCTAGTCCCCAGCATGCAGGGTAAAGATGTATTTTTTCATTTGTAAATTGCTCCTTTTAAGGCAGTGCTTTTCAAGCTCTAATATGCCTAGGAATCATGTGGGGATCTTCTTAAAACTCTAGATCTAACTCAGCAGGTCCGTATGAGGTCTGAGACCCTGAACTTCTAATGAGGTTCCAGGACGTGCTAGTGCTGCAGGTCCCTGACCAGTTTTTGAGCAGCACGGTCTTCAGGTACTAACAGTCCTGCTGGGGGCAGGAGCTGGACATTAGAATTACCTGGAGAGATCTAAAACTCTCCCATTGCCTGGGCTGCACCCCAGACCACTGAAATCGAAACACTGAGGGGTGGAGTTTAAGCATCAGGATGTTCAAGGGCAGCAGGGAGAAAGGGAGGGCTTTCTGGAAGAGCCACTTCTGAATTCTCCCAAGGGAAGGCCCTAGAACAGGCAGCAGCCAGGAGCCACAGGTGGTGACTGAGCACCTGACCTGTAAGGAAGTCGGGGGACGTGCCACAAAAACAGAGCACATGCCTGATTTTCAAGACTTGGTATAAATAAAAGAGGGAAAATATTTCATTAATAATCTTTATTTTTATTTATTTATTTTTCTCCAAAACAAAGAGTTTATTGAGGAATAGCAGGGAATTGCAATTTGGGATGTGTGTACCATGGCAAGCCATAGGCACATCTGAAGAAGCTGAGGGAGGCAAAGTTCTTTTAAGGGTAAAAGGGAAAATTCACATTAGTCGTTTTGAAATAAACCTCATTGGCCACAGAAGATTATTGTAGGAGTTGGTGAAAGCTCATTGGTGATACTGTCTGTTGCTAGGGAGATGTCTTTTTTTTTTCTTTACCTTTTTTGTGACCGGTAAGGGGATCGCAACCCTTGGTGTGGTGTCGCCGGCACCGCGCTCAGCCAGTGAGCGCATTGGCCAGTCCTAAACAGGATCCAAACCCGTGGCGGGAGCGTCGCTGCGCTCCCAGCGCCGCATTCTCCCGAGTGCGCCACGGGGTCGGCCTGGGAGATGTCTTTATAGAAGCTTCTTACCTGAAATTTTTGTGGTTTTCAGAGTCCTTGCAACAGTTCTTATCATGGGAATGCCTGCATGAGAACCGCTTCTTCATGGCCTCCTGACTCCATTTTGTTTGGGTTTGACGTCAGTGCCTCCCTCTTGGTGCCAACTCCCTTTACAGTTCCAACCTGAAGTTGGCTGCAGGAGGTGAGTTGTTGTCTATCTAATGGGCATGACTTGAAGGAAGACTTCCCTTGAATGGATGGAGTTATGCTGCTTTGTTTTAAGAATTGCCGAATCCATCACAAGGCACCCTATTATTCCACCCTGTACCACAGGTCCTAAATTTGGATTCTATTGGCTCCTGCTTTGTTTGGTGTCAGACTCATTGCTGAGGGGTAGGTGGAAGGGTGGTATTGAAGTGACGTGGTTTGAGGGAGATAACAGTGAGTCTTGATCTTACATTTTCTGATGTTCCATTTTTCTCTGGGTTTCTTTTTGGTTCTTTCTTTGCAATGCCCTATACATTTGAGAATAAGTTTTAAGCACCATACATAATAAAATAAAGGTAATAATGATTCTTATTTATGATATTGCATTTTTCTTTGAATGTTCTGTCTAGTAAATGCTAGGTGCCAAGTTTCTCATAAGAAACAGATTTTCCGTGGGATCCCAAAGGACTGTACTGCATATTTCATGTGCAGATAAGGTAGAGGTGGAGTAGACTAGTATCTAAGGAATACATGTATCCTGAAATAAAGAAGATTCATTCACATGCTCAAACACCATTTCAAGTTATTAGATCCTACTTCAAAATATATTTTTGAATATAAATTTTTTGAAGCAAAAGCAATTAAATATTTATTTTATTTTATGATTTTATTTTTATTTTTTATTTATTTTATTTTTTATTTTTAATTTATCAATATACAGTGTAGTTGATTTTCATGTCCCTTTACCAATTCCTCCTTCCCCCTCCCTCATTCCCCTCCCCCATCAACATCATATCTGTTTACTTATCATTAATAATTTTTATATTGATCACATGTTGAAATGATACAAAGTTTGTACACATTGGGATAAATAAAATATATGTTTAAAATTAATTTTACTGTTTCTTTTTAAAAATGTGGCTTACATATGTGGCTTGCGTTCTATTTCTCTTGATTGCAATGCTCTAGAATCTTTACCATTAAGAACTCCCTGGTGATTCTTATACAGATGCTGCTCAACTTATGATGGAGTTACATCACGATAAACCCATCTTAACTTGGAAGCATCATAGGTCAGAAGTGCATTTAATACACCTAACTTTCTGAACATCATAACTTAGCCTACTCTGACTTAAATGTGCTCAGAACACTTACCACAGCTGGGCAAAATCATTTAACACAAAGTCTATTTTATAATAAAGTGTTGAATATCTCATGTCATTTATTGAATACTGTACTGAAAGTGAAAAACAGAATGGGTACTCAAACAAAGTATGGTTTCTTCAGAACGGGTATTATTTTTACACCATCATAAGGTCAAAAAATCATAAGTTGAACACAGATGCATGCTAAAGATAGGGAATGGTTTCCACCAGCCGAGGGTGACTGTGACCTGGCCATGGGCAGGCAGGTCTCCCTGAGTCTTCCTCTCAGGAGGAAGCAGAGCAGTTTCTGGCATGTGAGCTTTTGAGAGTGGAGATGCTGGTGCCCACCACCAAGTCCCTGGAAAGGGTGGGGTGAGCACTGATTGATGTAAGTAAGTGGAAATTTACAAAGAACAGGACTGAGTCTTCAGAACCAATGTACATTTGTTGGAATTGCTGAAAGTGACTGAAAAGTTCAGAGACCTGATTGATTTGTAACTAGCCAAAAAAGGGGTTTTGGCAGCACAGTTAGCAGCAGCTATTGCAAAACAGACAAAACTAGTTGTTTATGTAACCAAAAGTGTGAAGACTCCTCAATAAACTGCTTATTCCATCAGTGGCAGAACCCAGAGTAGGGCAGATGTTCGTATGACTTCATTTATTGAAGTACAATGCCTCTGGCCACCCAGAGTCTGACCTTTGAAGGCGGATGGGGAAGTGACCTCCACTTTGAGGAAACCTGTACTCCCCTTCAAGGTCAAGGATAAACTTATTGTGCTTAAACCCAAGAATTGCTGTCTTTTGAACTTTCTCTTCCTGCAGTGACAATCTGGTTAATTTTGAGGCTATAACATGCTGTGTTAGAACAAGAAACCTCAACACGTACAGACATCCAGCCTGATCACTCTGGTTCAAAAATGTAATACACATTGAGTTTTATTTCTACTTTGCGGAAAGCCTTCAAAGTCATATTTGAACAGCAGAAGAGAAAGAAAGCAAACTACACTTACTGATTTTTGAAGAGGCTCTACCAAACCCACAAGGTACCAAACCCATAAGGTATTGGACACCAGAGAGAAGGTAATTTTAAAGTTTAGTACATTTTGAATATCTGCCAAGAATGACCCAGTAGATGCGGGATTTGTGAGCCAAGATCAAGGGCATTAGCAGCATCTTGGGTAGCCTCCTGGAAAAAAGTCTGGCCCAAGGTCATCCAAACTGTTCCCAGCAGGAAAGTGAAGAAATATGGTGATCTAGCTCTGAAAGAGAGTGTACTAGGACACAGAGAAGAACCTGTTTCAAAACCTAGACAATAGCACGTGCTGGTTGCATTAGGAAATGGAAGCAAAATTTATCACCTGACAAAATGGCCATTCTGTCTATGAAAACAACACTTTGTTGGGCTTATTTTCATGAGAGACAAAGTACAAGATGTTGCCTGGAATGGGACACCTTGAAAAAGAAAGCCACATTGTTTTGCTTAATAGGTAAACGTGAGTCCTCCATGTTCCAATGTGAAATGGTTTTTGCTCTCTGTGATAGAAATATTCTGCAATTGTAGTTTACACTTGCCAGTCCTCTAAGCAGTGGCTCCTGAACACGATTCTTGTGGGCATGCCCAGATATAGAAGATCTGAGGCAGGGCATGGGGAACTGGGGAAGGAGGGAGTCTAAGAGTGGACCCTGTGGGGTGCGGGTGGAAGGGCAGGCTGGGGTTGGAAGGGAGAGCAGGTAGGGGCTGTGGCTGAGGGACTGATGTCTGATTTTCAGCTGGTTTCTGTTCTGTGTTCTGGTTTGCTCTCACCAGGCATCCTCACCATCCTGCTCCGAATTGTCATGCAGTTTTGTACCCTATAACTCAGCATGAACCTCAGCAGATGGCGTATTAGGGAAGGAAGGAGAAAGGCTCTCTTAGTCCATTTTCTGTTGCTCTCACAGAATACCACAGGCTGGGTAATGTATGAAGCAAAGAAGTTTGTTTAGCTCAGGGCTCCAGAAGCTGGGAATCCAATATTAAGGGGCTGGCATCTGGTGAGGGCCTTCTCGCTGCATCATAATGTGGCAGATGGCATCACATGGCGAGAGGGCAAGAACATGCCAGCTTAGGTCTCTCTTCCTCTTCTTACAAAGCCTCAAGTCCCATCATGGGGGCCACACTCTGAGGACCTTATCTAATCCTAATTACCTCCCAAAGGCCCCACCTCCAAACATTATCAACATGAATTTGGGGGCACATGCAAACCACAACAGATGCTATGTTCATGTTTGGGCCAAAATGGAGCAGTTTATGGTCTATAGTCACAGTGGTGACGAGACATGAGAGGTCATCCAGAAAAGCAGGAGAACAGGTCTGGTGACCACTGGAGAGTACAAGTGCTCCTCCCCCAGCTTCTCAGAACCTTCGGAAATATTCTGGAGAGGACCAAGTGCATCAAATGTGTGAGGTCGGGCCTTGGGTTATTTTGCCCACATACTGAAGGGCAGGGCGGTGCCAGGGGCTGGAAGATGGCTAGTGCAGCTGAAGGTCAATTGGGTTATAACTGTGGTGTCCCCAGCAGTGAAGCGAAAGGCCAAAGAGGATGATGAGCACGTGATTTCTTGGATGTCTTTCACCATGAAGTTCAAAGGCCAGGGGCTGGAAGATGGCTAGTGCAGCCGAAGGTCAATTGGGTTATAACTGTGGTGTCCCCAGCAGTGAAGCCAAAGGCCAAAGAGGATGATGAGCACGTGATTTCTTGGATGTCTTTCACCATGAAGTTCAAAGCAAATCATGGCAGAAAACTTGATGTGCTCTCAGCCCTGCCATCATGAAAAGGACAGCAATTTGGGTGCCTGTTTTACTGGTGGGCATCTTGAGCTTCTGAGGAGGATCAGGGTGACATATTGAAAGTCATCTTAGGAGTCAGTGATGGAACAACGATGTGCGTGCTCTGCTGATGCAAGTCTAACCCAGCACTCATTGTCCTCATGGGCTGAACAGATCTCAACGGTGGATCAGAATGGCTGAGATGGCACAGAGATAGGATATAAGAGATTATAGGAGTTGAAGGTTGGAAGAGTCTTTACAAGCAAAAAAAAGAAAGAAAAAGATGATAGTAATGTTGATGATAGCGATGATAGTGGTGATGATGATAATAGCAGCAAATATTTTTAATGTATTTTAACAGCTGTTTATGTGCCATGCACCATGCTAAATTGTCTATATGGATTATCTCTTTTGACTTCAGCAAACCAATTTTCATCTAGCCCAAGGTTTCCCAAGCTCAGCACTATTGATAATTGGGGCCAGATAATTCTTTCCTATAGGGGGCCATTGTCGGCATTTTAGAATATTTAGCAGCATTCCTGGGCTCTACTCACTCACTACATGCCAGTAGCAGCCCCTCCACCTCCAGTTGTGACAACCACAAATGTCTCCAGACGTTGCCAAGTGTTCCCTGGGGGTCAAAATCACCCCTGTTTAGAATCTTTGCAGAATCCCCCACTCTCTTTAATCCCTCTGTAAGATCTTACTCACATGGTGTTGTAACCTCTCCTCCAATGCTTCTAGGTCCACTGTGAGGCCCCTAGATTCATTATGTCACTTACACTGATCATTATGGTCCCCAGTCATTAAGGAAGTTTCCATACTATGCATCTGATGCGGCTCAGGTAGTCAGGAAAAGGACATGCTACAGTTAAGAAATATTTCTACTTCTACTCTAGAAGGTTAAAGCTATAACAACCCCTGCCCCCAATTCTATCCTTAAAGAGGTAAGGCCTTACCTATCAAGAAAGTCTGACTCCCTGGCTAAGCCAAATTTCTGGAGGGTGTCACAGTCAAGGCCTCCCTGCATTTGCCTCTTCCGAATATTTTTTATAAAAATTTGTTTGATCTTCCTGATTGTCTATTTGTATTTCCCTGACTGCTGGGACTGTCTGTTATTCATCTGTGAGTTTCTAGCCCCTATTACAGTGCCTGGTACAGGGTAGGGGCTCAGAAAGTACTTTTGCACGATGAATAAATGAGTGGGCAAACATTGCTTAGTAACCACGGTCCTTTGAAAATTCTGCAGGCTGGATTCCAGCCAGGGATGCTTCCTGACTGGTCAGCCAAGGCAGGAGCTGAAGTCTCACTGGCCAGCAGTGCATGTGGACTCGTGAACAGGATTCCTCCTGGGTAGTGAGGTGGAGGGTAAGGGCTTCATGAATCCAGCCACAATCATCACATCCCAAAGGCTGTGTCTGAGAAGCTGAAGGTAGCAGCATTTGATATTGTTTCAATGTGCTCATTAGTAAAATGGGGATAAAAATAGTATCTGGCAGGGTTATGGTGAGGATTAAATTGGAAAACAAATATTTCAAAGCACTTATTGTGCTTGACAGGGAGGCAGTGTTTGGGAAATTTTAGCTTCCTTCTCTTCCCTTTCTGTCTGCTAAACACCATTTGTTTTGGGAACCTCCCTCCTCTTCTCTTCATGTTTCCCAGGGGGACTGTTAAAAACACTCCCCATGTTGGCCAATTGGAGTGCCCCATTGTTCCAGGACCCAGTGATTGGTTCTGGGGTGAGCATATGACCTGAGCAAGCCAATGAGAGTCTTTTGCAGGGTTGGTATAAATGTGGGGTTTCTCTCCTGCCTCTGGGTTAGTGCACTGTGAGGTGATGGGAACCTGGGGTTGTTGACGGCCAGATTTGCTCCATGCGCGCTTACCTGAGATGCGGAGTGGAGAGATGGAGAGAGATTAGGTACTGATCATACTGTTTAGACTCCTGTATCTAGCTTTGCCTGCAGCCCATAAATGTTTTAGATTTCTCTGTTTCATGAGTCAATATTCCTCTACTTCTTTTTAACCTAGTTTATTTCAGGTTTTTGTCACTTCTAGTCAGAAAGGTCCTGACTATACATTGTTTATCTCTTTCCTCCCCTCTTCCCTTTCACTCCCTTCCACCACCCTATTCCCACATCTACCTGCCTCTCCTGAGTCCCCATCTCTCCCAGTACCTAGTCTGATTCCCACTTCTGTCCTCATTTTTCTGTCCGTTCATTGCTTCAGTGGTGTCCTCAGATAATTGAGATACTGACTCCTTGACATTTATAAATAATGATGAAAAGCTTCTTTTAAGACTCATAGGCACACAGCTCTATTAGGAGAATGATGGACAGTGATGTTGACATTTGGGATTGGACGGGAGGCAAATATCCCTCAGCCCCACTCCAAGCCATGCTTCATATTGCTGGCTTCTGCCTCACTCATTTTTATTTTTATGCAAGCAAACCACCATAAGAGCCCGCCTGTTTTTACCCCATGTCTAGGTCTGTTTTGAATTTTGTCCCTAGTTCCTATTTGTGGCTGACATGGCTGAGGGCTACAGGGCTTACCTGGCTGGGGCTGAGCCTCTCTGGTGAGAAGTACCACCTGGAGATGGGGTTGAGAATGAACTTGGCTTGCTGGTCCGTGTCTAGGTCTGGCACCCTAGGAGTCCATCACAGGCAATCACAGGAACAATCATAGACAAATGATGTCATTTGTCTCCTGGGGTCTCCAGCACAGTGGGCAGTCTTCTCTGCCAGTGGGGAGTTGGGGGATATTGACAGGGTTAGAATATGTTCTTGGAGGATCAGGAATGAATTAGCCAATTCATTTCCCCATGGTCTGAAAGCCAAGGAGCATCTGTTTGATCCATGGGGGGTACGTTTTGTGGCTGGAGGGAAGGCCCAAGTTGTGGGGTTTGATTCTGCTCATCAGCGGGGGTTGTTTGGAAGCTTCAGGGAGAGCTGGTGATGAATCACCAGGCACAGTGGCACAGATCCCCTGCGTAATTATCCCCATTGCCCTTAGAGCCAATTACTCTTCCCAAGGGTGGCAGCTGTAAGTGGGTTAGTGCAGGCCGGCTCCTTTGCTCCCAGCCGGCCTGCAAACTGGGGCTAATAGTCATGGTGACGCAGCTCTGATTTACCGCACTCACGCGTTCCTGCTGCACCGCAGCCATGTGTCCACCTCCCCGACTCCCACTGTCCGTGCTCCGCCATCATGATAGTTGCCGTGTTTGTGTGATGTTGTCCTGTCATGCACTTCCTCCTTTCTTTGAATCCACTCAATTGTTTCCTTAAAATAAATGTGTTTAGAAAGTAAGCCCCCCAGCGCCATCATGATAGTTGCCGTGTTTGTGTGATGTTGTCCTGTCATGCACTTCCTCTTTTCTTTGAATCCACTCAATTGTTTCCTTAAAATAAATGTGTTTAGAAAGTAAGCCCCCCAGCTCTCTTCTAGATGGAAAACCAGTAACATTTGCTATGAATGGGAGGAAACCATAAAAAACGTGATGTAAACATATAATTAAATAATGATTGAGCATTGCCTGTGAGGATTCTGAGCTGAGGCCTGCCCTCTGTTTCTTATAACGAGACCTTAGCTGTGTTGGAGAGGTCTTAAAGACACACCAACACTGATCTGAAGCCTTCTCTTTTTCTGTCATGGGAGGCATAGAAGGGCAGTTAGAGAAAAGAAAAGTAACCTCTTGTGTCTCTGTCGGTGCCCCTCAGAAGGTCATGTCCAGCGCTCGCAGGGGCGTATGTCCCACACGTCAGGGTGTTCATTAACCTCACTTCCTCCGTGTCCAACCCTCAAGCTGAGCTCTGTGGTGTTCCTTATAGAGCTGGAGAAACGGCGTGTCAAAGAGGTTGCCCAGACATTCAAGAGTGAGATTTCAGCCCAGAGCTGGTAGGAGAGAGCATCACTGTTCCATCCAGATGCCAGGTGCCAGATGGGTTCCTAGCTTGGCATTTCACATCCGTGACCTTGTTTTATCTACATTCCAGTCCTTGGAACTGCTATGATCCTCGTTATACAGGGAAACACCAAGGCCTCAGAGACTCGTCCAAGTTCTTCCAGCAGGAAACAGAAGCAGGGCTCCGGAGGGGCCTGGCGAGCTCAGTGCATGCTCATTTCCATTCTTATTTTCATTTGTTCCATCTTTCAACAACCCATTGTGCAGCATCCGCACTGTCAGGGGTCTCGAGTGGCAAGCCACAGCAGGATGCTGACCAGTATGAGAGAAAGTGAGTTTGCTGGAATGGCTCGGCAGAGTGCACAGATTCAGAGCAGAAGCTAGAGAAAGGAACCTAGAAAGAACCAGAACCCAGGTGCTCCTAGTGTCTGTCAGGCCTCAGGGCACTCTCCTAAGAGGGAATAGGCACCGGCCTTTTCTTCCCACCTGGGGTCTTCTCCTCAAGGGTGAGGACCTTGTGCAAGAGAGTCTGATGGGCCTGCTGAAGTCACATGCGGCCCGTTGGATAGGTGGGCTCCTTGTTGGGACAGTCCCACTAGGACTTCACACAATGGGGGAGGGGTTATTCCCTGAAAGGAGGTCAGGGTGCTATAATCAAAGATAAGGAGGCTAAAACTAGCCCCTGAACCTGCAGAAGTTACCTACTATGTGTCAGCTCGATGCCAGGTGGGCCTTCTTCCACCCTATACAGGCAGCAAGAAGTCCCAGCCTTGACGAGGGGTTGGCAGGCTGGGTCCTAGTCCTCCCTGCCATAGGCTCCCAGTCACGTATCCTGGGTTGGTCACATCATTACA
>NW_007728055.1:79652-80946 GCF_000696425.1 Galeopterus variegatus | reverse complement strand
GGCTGGGTCCTAGTCCTCCCTGCCATAGGCTCCCAGTCACGTATCCTGGGTTGGTCACATCATTACAGAGCAGGAAGGAATCTCAGAGAGCTTTGCCCAGCTCCCTGAACGCTCTGTCTCAGGTGGTCTTGGGACCCCCTTCCAGGTCTGACACCTGCACACCTTCCGTGACCCCAGGGCCCACTGCAGCCTCCAAACTGGCATCCCTCCCACTCATTCACTCCACAGGAGCCTCAACTCTGCAGCATTCCTTCTTCCATGGGGAGAAAACCCTGATTAAAAACAAAATTGTACAATTGCAGGCTAATTCCCATTGTTTAAGGAATTGATTATCTTGGTGTATCTTTTCCAATAAGAGGTTTCATTAAATTAAACCCAAGGCATTTACATTCTCTGAAAATAATAGCCTCATTATATATGGGAGAAATGTCCTGTCATTTCTTTAGAAATCAGCATGTTGGCTTTTGAGGACTACCTGGTAATCAATGGCATAGGTTTTGAACTTAAACCGCCAGAGTTCAAATCCAGGCTCTGCCACTTCTGACTGTGTGACCTTGAGCAAGTTACACGAGCTCTCTGTGTCTCAGCTTCCTCACCTGCATCATGTGGACAATAACAATGCCCATCTCCCAGGCTTGTTGTGAGGATTAAGTAAATTCACGTAAGGTTCAACAAGGTTAACTAGAATCATGCCACGCAGACTCGCACGGGCTGTTCTGGTAACCATAGGGACGTGGCCTGGAAACTCATTGCCATTTGACATTTGCGGCCACAAGAGATGAGACCACACCCTCTGTGCACAGAAAGACAAGATGTAAAGAGGAAAAATGAGCATAAGGAAA
Source organism: Galeopterus variegatus (assembly GCF_000696425.1). NCBI lineage: Eukaryota > Metazoa > Chordata > Mammalia > Dermoptera > Cynocephalidae > Galeopterus > Galeopterus variegatus. Next base: position 80,104 of record NW_007728055.1, on the reverse strand, counting down.
CTGGTTATTTCTTTATGATCAAAAGCGGGATGAAGGTGCCCTCGACATCTCCCCTCTCCTCTCCTTGTTTGTCTGCCAAATAGAGGTGGTGCTTCCTTTCCACTCTATTCCTTAATCCAGTAAACTCCGTGATCCTGAACGCAAACACACAGGGAACCAGCACAAACAGGCACTTGCTTTCTGAACACACTGCTTCTGAAGATCGGGTTGAGTGGCAGGTGAACCGGCTGGGAGGTGGAAGCTGCTGGGGAAGGCGCTTCCAGGGTCGGGCCTGAGGGCCCCGTGAGTTCAGCCCATTTGCTCTTCTTTGTTAGATTATTTGTTCATTCATTCATTTGTTCCTTCATAAGTGTTTAGTGAGAACCTTGTGGAGGACAAAGACCTCGAGCGTGTGGTCCAGGGGAGGCAAGTGTGGAAGAGCCAGGCAGCGTGACCGTGCTGAGAGGTGGTGG
>NW_007728055.1:38176-79266 GCF_000696425.1 Galeopterus variegatus | reverse complement strand
GCCCTCGACATCTCCCCTCTCCTCTCCTTGTTTGTCTGCCAAATAGAGGTGGTGCTTCCTTCCACTCTATTCCTTAATCCAGTAAACTCCGTGATCCTGAACGCAAACACACACAGAACCAGCACAAACAGGCACTTGCTTTCTGAACACACTGCTTCTGAAGATCGGGTTGAGTGGCAGGTGAACCGGCTGGGAGGTGGAAGCTGCTGGGGAAGGCGCTTCCAGGGTCGGGCCTGAGGGCCCCGTGAGTTCAGCCCATTTGCTCTTCTTTGTTAGATTATTTGTTCATTCATTCATTTGTTCCTTCATAAGTGTTTAGTGAGAACCTTGTGGAGGACAAAGACCTCGAGCGTGTGGTCCAGGGGAGGCAAGTGTGGAAGAGCCAGGCAGCGTGACCGTGCTGAGAGGTGGTGGCCCCAGGGAACGACAGAGGGGCAGAGGGAAGACCCTCACTCAGGGAAGGCTTCACGAACAGGTAGGGAGATGTCAGCTCTGCAAAGAGCTACGGGGTGTGAAGAAAGCACTGGCCAGGGCCTGGAGGGGAGGTGCAGCAGTTACTGCCTACAGGGTTGAAAGAATCACCTGTCCTCTGCCAGCATCCTGGGCCGTGACATAATGTGTTCCTTCAAAACCTCTGCTCTACTCAGCACGGTCTGCCATTGACAGAATGAGAAGTGCCCCAAGTTATTTATACCAAAAATTGGAAGCAGCTGCAACCTCACAATAGGGGATTAATCCACGTTAAAGAAATAATATACTGTCATTAAAAGTGTTAAAAATCTTTTATTGTTATGATAAATACTAACAATAAAATGTTGAGGGAATATCAGAATATAATTTTTTTTTTTACATTTTCCTGGTTTTGTGAAAAAACAAAATATATGCACGAGCATAGATAAATGACTAGAAAGGAATATAGTAAAACGTTTATCGTGGTTATTGTTCAATGGTTGGATTTCTTTTTTATGGTCTTCTGTAATTTCTAAATTTTATGCCCCGAGAGTATATTAACTCTATAGTTAGAAAAGTAAGAAAAGTATTTAAAATCCAAATTTGCTCCAAGCATGCAGAATTGCCTGGTTATTTCTTCAGCGCCTCTTCCTCTATCCCCTCAGCTCAGGCGTCCACAGGGAGTCTAACGTCGCTTGGTCATTTCATACCAGTAAACTTTGTTTCCCTGATGATATCTGAGTTTGGTGGGCAGTGTATATTGGGTCTCCTGGATGTTTTGTTTGCCGCCAAAATGTCCAATCCTATCTCTGTCTTGTCAGTACCTCTCGAGGAACATTTATTGACTAGTCATTGTGTGCTCATCACCATACTAAATGGACCAAATTATGAGACATTTGTGCTGGGAGGGAGCTTAGAGATGCTTTAACTAAATGAAACGTTAGGCATAAGATACACGCACACACACAAGCTGGATTGCTCTAGGGGAAGAGTGTGTGAAGAGAGTGTGTGTGTGTGTGTGTGTTCGGAGGGATTTTTGCCCATGCCCGTGGTCTTCCTTCCCCCTACACACACACACAAGCTGGATTGCTCTAGGGGAAGAGTGTGTGTGTGTGTGTGTGTGTGTGTTCGGAGGGATTTTTGCCCATGCCCGTGGTCTTCCTTCCCCCTCCAAGTGGCTTCTGAGGCACATTTGTGGACCCCAGTGTCATGTATAACATAATGTGAAAAACACGAATGCTTCCAGCCCTCTCATTGTGTGAGAACACACCTCTGTTGAAAACCCTTCCAAGGCTGCCAGTTTCGTGTGTGATGTGACTGGGCCAAACAGGCAGGTCACTGCGTCATCTCTTCAGAGGAGCTCACTTCTGTTTTATGGTGCTGGTTACCAGGGGCAGCCATGACTTATCTGTCTGGTATCTGTGTCCCCAGCAGAGTGTATGTCACTCAAGGGCAGGGACCTTGTCCGTCTTGCTCGCGAGTGTGTCCGCAGTGCTTTTTCCTTGCTGTGTGACTTTGAGCCAGCTACTTAGCTTCTCTAGGTCTTGGTTTCTTCTTTTGTGAGGACAATAATAGAGATAATAATAATAGGGTGGACCTCACAGGGGTCTTACAAGAGTGAAAGGAGTCTCTGTAGGGGAAGTGCTAGAATGCTGGAGGGTGTAAAGTGAGCGCTGCGTACTGTCACCGCTGTGGGGGTGGTGGTGGTCACTACTACAGTTACCAAGGGCAGGGGCTTCCCACCTTCTAAATCCAGGCCTGTTACCACTCACCAAAGTAATGGTTTCCAGTTTCAATGCCTGAAGGTAAAATGCACCACCTGCTGGAACTCGCTTCCTCCAGGTGGCATTCACAGGTGCCCCCTTGGTGCAAGCACACTCCCCTCCCAACTCCACTGGCTGTCAGAGTGTGACCCCAATGTCTGGTGTCTTCATGGCTTTCTGGGCTGTTGGCCTACCAGAAAAGTGTGACTTTTGGTCCGCATCCTGCCTGAGCATTAGCCTGGCAAGCTGCTGTTTCTGTCCCTGACCGTGCTGAGTCTGCCCCTACCTGCAGCGATCTGAGCCACGCATTTGGTCCTGGGAACGAAGCATCACACCTGGCCTGAAGCAGACAGCCTGCCTCACAGCAGCGGGGCTGATGGCGAGCCTTCGCAGCACAGTGCAGAAGCCATTTAGCACCTTTAAAGGAATTGGAAATGGGTTTTTCATGTGTGGTGGTGCTGAAAATTGAGAATAATGGCAGAATTATTAAAAACAGCCTTTTCGGCCTTAGACTCTTAATTGCCTCTGGTCTGTAAAGCTGACAATAAGCACTGGAGAATCCAAATGTGAAATATCTGGTCATGGGAGCCTGGGAGAATCTTTCTTACTGCTTTCGTTTCTGGGCCGTTAAGAGCTGCTTTTGGGGTAGATGGGTGTGGAAGCAGGAGCACAGAGCAGGCAGCTGGGAGCCATGAGGCCTGGGCCTTGACTCTGCTCCTGGTGGGGCCTGAGGCTCTGTTCAGAGGGAAGGTTTGGACTAATGAGGGTGAGTGGGTCCTGAGGAATGATCGAGCTGCACTGCTCCGTGGTGGCTCTGCGGGCAGCTAGGTTGGAAAAGACTGAGCTAAAATCAAGTAGATTTCTTCCCGGCAGGACTTCTCAGAGCCTTTAATATGGTTATGCTCATACGGTAATCCCTCTTATCCATGGGGGTGTGTCCCAAGACCCCTAATGGATACCTGAATTCTATATACTGTGTTTTTTCCTATACATACATACTTATGATGAAGTTTAATTTATAAATTGGTCACAGTAAGACATTAACAACAATAACCAACAATTACAGCAAGCCATGTGAACGTGGTCTCGCTCTCTCTCTCAGAATCTCTTCTCGTACTCTACTCCCCTATTTTTGGACCGCGGTTGGCCTTGGGTAACTGAAATGGTGGAAATCAAATCCACGGATAAGGGGGGACTACTGTAACGACAGGCATCATTCATTAATCACATACTCTGAGCCAGACACAGTGCTAACAGCTTTGCACTTGACCTCATTTTGTCCTCGTCAACACGATGAGAAGAGAAGCTGAGGCTTAGAGACAAACACTCACACATAGTGCGTGGAAACCTGTGATCTTTAACTGGGATCTGTACGACCAAAAAACCTGTGCTCCAACCACTCTGCTACTCTGCCTCTCTATCCTGTTCAGAGAACCTTGGGCGAGACCCTGAAATTGTGCAGTTCTGTGCTCCCATTTTCCAGATCGCAGGATGGAGGCTCAGAAGGGTGGAGTGGCTTCTCCAGTCCTCTGGATAGATTAGCCTCAGGTGACCTCTTGCCCTGTCCTCTGGTCTTCCTACATCTCTTTCTCCCTGGTGCTCCTTAGGGCCCCCTGGGGCAGGGGTGGAGGGGGCACCTGGCCATTTGCATGGTTGTTGGTAAAGTGTGCCTTCAGGTGCCTTATTGCTTGGGTTCAAATGTCGGGTCCACAACTCTGTAGCTGTGTGACTTTAGGGCAACTTACTTAACCTTTCTGTGCCTGAACGTCCATGTCTATAAATAGGGATGGCTGTTGTCCCTTATCCATAGGTTTAATAGCATGTTAAGCAGGTTCACATAAGTAAAGTGTGAAAAAGTCAGAAAATGCAGGGCCAGATGACTTTCCCCCACCCGCCCGGGGTCTAGGTGGGTTGACCTACTCAAGGGATGGATCCGCCAGTCAGTTGTCAAGAGACAGATAAGCTGAAGATGACTTCCCTCCAGCAGAAAACGAGCCCATTAAGAGACTGGAAAACAAACCCTTCTTCTCCAGTGCATTTTAACAAGTGGCCAGCAGATGGCAGAAGCAAGCCAGGAACAGAGCTTGTGCCCTGCGGTGCTTGTTGGCAGCTGCTTATGAAAATCCCACCGTGCTGGGTTGTTGTATTAAGAGATCTCCAGTGTAAGAGCCGTCCTTCATTCTACGCAGGATTCTAAACAAACTCAGAACTGGTTTTGTGGCTAGCAGGGAGGGCCCCTGGGCTCATGTTTGTCCCCAGCAGGCATTGGTCAGTCCCCTGCAGGGAGGATTGGTAGTCTCTCTCTGTGCTCCCTGACTGCAGAGAGACTTTCTGGCTGGAGCACCAAGGCTTGGGAATGGCAGTGGGGACAGCATGTCCCTGTCATTAAGTAGGTGCTTCTTGACAGTAATTCCACAAGGCTAGTGTTGATGGGTGTGGTTAATTGCTTGTTCAGTCAACAAGTATTTAGTGAGCATCTACTCTGTGCCTGGTTCTCTTCCAGGATCTGGGAATGTGGCAATGAGCAACACACACAAGGGCCACCATTGCCAGGAAGCTCACGTTCCAGGGAGGAGAAAGAAAAGAGCTGGCAGAGAGTTAACTAAACAAGATAAGGTAGGATAGTGACAGGCGCAGGGAAGAGAATCAGATAGGAGGATGGGGGAGGTGACAGCTTTATGGGGTGGTCAGGGAAGGCTGAGGCCTGAGTGCCCAGAGAGAGCCTCATGTATGAGGTGTTGGGAAGGCAGAGGGAACGGCAGGGCAAACACTGGGAGCTTCTCATGTTTGGGAACTAGAAAGGAGGCCAGTGTGGCTGAGCAGAGAACAGGGGGAAGGATGTGAGGGGGTGCTGGGCCTGGCCACCTGTAGGTGGGGTTGGGGTGGAGATTCTACTTGGGAGAGATTGTGAAATTGCCCCAATGGCCAGATAGAGCAATTCCATGTGGTTCAGTCTTCGTATTTACATGCACGTCACTGAGGATTTGGCATCTGTGCGTTACAGACCCTCTAATTCCAGCGGCCTCCCTCCCAGGTGGATCAGGTTGCTCAGGGCAGCTGGAAACGTCTTCAAGCCAACTCCTCTCTGTGTCTCGCTGACATCATTTCCCCTGCAAGCCCCGGTCTCCTGCGGGCAGCTGCCCCTCTTGCCTGCATGTCTGGCCCCCTGCCAGGCCTGCACCATTTCCTGGGGCCTCACAGGGAAGCTTGGGGCAGATGGAGCCTGAGCAAGTCTCCATCTTCCCCATCCAGCATGTCACGGCTCCTCCCCCAGGTCTGCTTGAAAGCTGAGGCATGTTCTGAACATCTGAGGAAACAGTTAAACCAGCAGTTCCTTGCAGACTCAGGTTCAAATGCTTACCAGGCTGTTAAGTGAGAAAGGATTTCACTTCCTTTTAGCAGCCCTCCTCCCAGCACCGAGCAGCTGTTGGTGGGGCCCTGTTCTGAGGCTTCCACCTAAAGCACTACCCCTTCCCCTGAAGCGATATGATGTTGGGGGGAAGCCAGAAGGAACTGAGGGCAGGGGAAGTGGAATGAGGCCCTGGGGAGGGAGGGCTGGGGACCTGGAAACAGTGTTGGCAGATAGTAACTGAGCAGCCCCAGAGATCCTGGGGATGCCGCCACGGAACACCTGCTTCCTGCTTGTGTGGATCCTACAGCCCAGCTGTGGTGCACACACATATATGCACACGTATAGATACAGACGCAGGTACATAGGTACACACCACACATGCGCACATATACTCACACACCCACACAGGCATGTATACACGTAGATATGCACACACACAAATATACACACAAAGACATATACATCCACATATGCCAACACACATAAACACATACATAAATGTATATACACATACACACACAAATATACACACATACCCAAATACCCCATATACCCACACCTACATATATGCATAGTACATATATATGCATACGCATATAGGTATATGCACACATATACACACATACATACCTACCTCCATATAAACACACATATATACACATATATAGATAGACATAAACACATACATACACATATATGCATATATACACACATATAGATATACATACACACACGCCCACAGCTGTACCTACATATACATACATGCATATATACACTCACATATAGACATCTGGATACACATAATAAAGATATCCACACAGATATCCACACATATAGACACGTGCTTACACATGATATATATGTACACATAGATGTACATACACACATCGATATGTGAACATACATGCATGCGGATATAGACAAATATCAGATAGACACACATGCACACATCTATACACACGTGTAGATACATATGGATGTACACATATGCACACATGTAGACATGCACATATATGCATGTGTACAGATGCACATATGCATAGGTACACACATATATACACACATCTTTTCTCTCTGTCACACACACACATCTTGCTGAGGGCTTGTTAAGTAGTAGGTGCCATGCTCTGCTCTCAGTGGGGGTTCACCCCAAAGCAGACCTGAGACAGGGGTTCAGGTGCAAGCAGCTGACACAGGTGCTGGCCAGGGGAGCACTGTGAGGGCATGGGGCCGAGATTGAGAAGGGAGGAAGGCAGAGGAGGAGTGTGGCCACTACGAGGGCCTCTGGGGCTCAGCTCCTCCAGGTAGGAGAGGCATCTGAGAGACTGAGGCGCATCACTGTCAGAATCACCCTCTGGAGGGCGGGGAATATGGGTGTGGATGCACCACCTCCTGTGCTTCTCTGGTGGAGAGCTGCTCCTGGGTGTGAACTCCTGGTACCTCCAGTTTGCCCGACATGGGCCAGACATGCTCCGGGGGCCCATGCGGGTCCACAGGCAGAGAGGCTGGGGCTCCCACTGAGCTGTAGGTGGGCCACGGGACACCGGCCCCTTCCACCCGGGTGTTATCTCTCAACAGTTCCTGTTGGACGAGGGAGGAACTGATGTTCGGAGAGGTTAGTAGCTTGCAGGGGTTATGGGTGAGGCGAGTAGCAGAACCAGGCAAGAATCAAGGTTTGTGTTACTCTGAAAGGTGAGTCCCCATGAAGATGAGCCTTCAGGGGCTTTGCTGGGACAGGTGTGCCTCAGTCGGTGGGATGGTGGTCAGAGGAGGCGGTTAAAAGGCGAACTAGAGGCACAGCACAGGCACTCCTTAGACAGCTACGGTGAAGGCCTGGCGAAGAGCCAACCCCTTTGGGTCCAAACCCCAAATTCTCCTTGCCCTGAGGGAGCTTTGGGGAGCTGCCTCCTCTCCCCAGGATCCATTTCTCATATACAATGAGAAGACACATGTGAACATGCTCACGGTCAAGAATTTGCACACCATCAAAAAAGAAGCAATTGCAAATAAGTACCTGGGGAAGCACAGGTTTCAGAGTGGACAGGTGGACAGCAATTGTGCCTGGGGCACGTGGAGGCATCAGCCTCCCTGATGTTGTGGCACACTCTGGAACACTAGACTTGCTGGTGGCACATGTGGCATCCTTAAAAAGTGAATGCTGCTGCCCAAGAAGTGTATTTTAAGTAAATTGAATGACTTTTCCAACATAACCTTTATGTGTCTGGGGCCCTGCCTGTCCCTGTCTTAAATCAGTGTCCCATTGAGAGAAGCATAGTCCAGCCACCCCAAGTCTCTGTAGTAATTGGAATTGCAACTTGAATTTCTCAAAGAACTTTAAGGAGATCCAGTTATTACTTCTCTCTACACCTTTAAATCTCTTTCTACGATTTCTCCCTTTCCATTCCCCCTTATAACCCTGTAGCGTTTCTGCAGCCTTTCTCTTTCCTGAAGTCTCTGGCTGAGCCAGCTCGCATGGTTTGGTCTTGTTTTCTGCATGAGGTGGACATGCTAACTAGCAAAGGTAACATTTTCTTCAGCAGGTGGGGGGACGAGGAAAGCTGGAGCCATTGCCCGCAAACACATTTGTCCCTGTCACACACAGTTATTGCCCAATTAACTTTTGGGAGACGAGACCCAGTACTGATCACCTCCTCACCCAGACTTCTATGATCTGTATATCCACCTTAATGCCTTGTCAACATTTTAACCAAGCTTACTCACAGAATATAGAAGTCACTGTAAAGGATCTGCCCAGAGGTGTCAGCAGAAACCGTCGCGTGTGTGCAAGTCTGCGGAGAGGATCTGGGCACCGCAGTGGCATCTCAGCTCTCCTCCCATTGGATCCCTCAACCCAGCTGGTCAGGTGGGCTTTGTGGTATCAGGATCCTCTCCTCCTTCCCTTCCCTTGGGATTTAGCTCCTCATGGGTGCCCACGTTGCTCCTCCTGACCTGGATCTACCCTAGCTTCTGTCTTTAACCTGTCACTTCATTTGTGTTATTACATTTTGTACATGTCCCTTTCAGTGTAGAAGGAAAACATAGTTCAAATCTGGTTCTGTTCACCACAGTTAAATAATGTACATAAACATTCCCACCCAGGAGTTCAGTATGGACTAATGAGAAAGCAGGTGGTTTAAATGCTTGCAAAAATCCCCAGTGTACTGCTATGTAGGTGTTTAAGAGTGTTTTAGTGGTATTTGGAGAACTGGGAATGTGTTATCATTTTTCCCCGTTTCACATGATGGGATATAAAGTCCTGATGTCTGAAAATTTGCTCTCCAAAGTGTCTCCAGGAATTAATTATATTTCGATAATGAGGCACGTGTGTATTTTACTTGACCTAAACTGTTGGTAGAAAGGGAGACTTTCCTACAATCGAGTGAGGGCTAACAGGCAGAATCGGGAGGGAACAGGGATTATTGCGGCGAATTTCTGCCTCCTCTTGCCATTAACAAGAAAAATAACATATGCTACAAAGAACCCTGCCCGGTGGACACTTGATAGAAATCCTCTCTTCAGGCTCCCTGTGCCAGTGTCAGGCAGCCGCCACCCCATGCAGGGTGGCGAAGAAGGCATTTGCAGCTGCTCTGCCGTGGGAAACAAGCTCTGCCAAGCCGGCATGCAGAGCCCTGCCCATGCACGGTGCCATCCTGGGCTGAGCAGAACTTGTAATTAATTAGAGCCACAGCTGATTGATTTTCTCAAGGTTGGCACTGACACTGGGCGCCTGGGAGGCTCGATGGATCTGTTGTGCCAAAGTGCTGCCTGGCCCGTCTGGAACCAGCTGCAGCCAGGATTTCTCTGCAGCCTTTCCTGCTGCAAACGGGATGGCCGGGAGCCCGCCTGTCCAGCGCAGTGTGGAGTGGGCGTGCCTGCTGCACCTAGCGGTGTCAGCTCCCCAATTCTGCTGAAAGATGCTCGTGGCCTAGTAGCTGTGTCCTGAGATGTGGCTTCCATGTTGGCAGGACCAATAACAGAATTTTCTCGACTCTTTCCTCCTTGGGCCTCCTCGGGCCTGCACTGCTGCCGTCTGCCACTCGACGATACTGATAATTAAAAGCATGGCAATCAGGGGCAGGAAAAAGTTAAAAACTCTGAAGTCATTTCTAGAGTAGAAATCTTATTTTGGAGGTGCTAACAGAGGTCAGGCTGATCTGGAAAAACTGCAAGCCACAAATAAAATCAAATAGGTTTAATTAATTTACTCAACTTGATGCCTAGACGCAGAGCAGGGAAAGGGGCCTCTAGGCCCAGTGGATGGGAGGAGAGAGTGGACTTTCTTGGAAGAATCTGGAACTACTGAGTAGATGCTTTGGAATTTGCTGATCCAGGCATCTGCTAGTGCAGCCTGGCCAGTCATCTCTGCGTCAAGCTATCCATAGTCTGATGGCTATTTTCAATTGGAAATTTGTTGTAAAGTGGTGGCAGTGGCTGAGGAGTGGCTGTATCTGGAATCCATTAGTCACCCAGAGAATTTTCCCCTTTCCTTGTATTTTCTGGACAAAGTTGCTGCTTCAAATGCTGATAGGTCTTTGGACCTGGCTCCTTTGAGAAAAGCTGGAGTGATTTGAAAAGGCCCAGGAGGTGGGGGTGCGGTCTGAATTGGGGGTGGCAGAAAAACATCGTAAACATGCAGGCCTGAGCCTTCTGTGGTGGAGGGAGCAGGACTCTTGCTGCAGAGGAGCTAACTCATTCAGGGTTCCTGGGCTAATCTGTGAAATTACGTCTTCTCGCAGCGCTGGAGAAGAGCAGGCTTAAATAGGAGCAACTTAATTCCCTGGATCATGGTCCTTATCCAAACTAAAAACCAAATTTTATCCTTTCTCCTTCAGCTGCCCATTTAAAGCCTAAAGAAATGGGGCTGGGGTGGAGTGAGGGCCTGGAGTTGCCGTGGAGACACAATGCCTAGACCTGCTCCAGCATGAGTGTCCATTGGTGTCACAGGCATTAGTGTGGACATTGTTTCTTGTGCCAAGACATGGCCTGTTCCTCCACTCCTCTGCCTTTGAAGCCATCTCTGCCTGAGGTCCTGGAGCAACATGAACTACTGAACCCAGCCTGCCCTGCAGGAGCCCAGCATAGCACCCAGGCTATTCAGCTCCCGTTGTCTCCACAGAGCTGACACCCTGTGACAAATGGACAGACCCATGGGCCACTGATGAGGAGGCAGGGGTCTCAGGTGCCTCTGGACACTCAGCTGATTCTGTTGGATGTCAGAATTCATACATGGCTTTTCTTTCATGACCAGAGTTGGTTCATGTACAGACCTCTGTAGTATAATGAAGGATTTGGCTGCTCTTTGCTTGGTTTCTGGGAGGAAACCTCTGAGTCCTTGGAATTTGCTGAGTGATAGGAGTGTTCATGACCAGAGTTGGTTCATGTACAGACCTCTGTAGTATAATGAAGGATTTGGCTGCCCTTTGCTTGGTTTCTGGGAGGAAACCTCTGAGTCCTTGGAATTTGCTGAGTGATAGGAGTGTCTTTGGTACTCACGGTGGGCCCCTCCTGTGTACCTGAATTTATATGCTAATGAGATAACTCAGGATGCCAGAAAGGCCAACCAGGTGAGGAGAGAGGTTCAGGGCTTTGATCCACCTGATATCAGACCTCCAGAGGGGGAAGGAGGGCTGGAGATTGAGTTTGATCACATGACTAATGATTTAATCAATCATGCCTTTGTAATAAAACCCCAGTTAAAAACTCTGGACACTGGTGCTCAGGTGGGCCCCTGACTGGTGGACACATCAATATGCCTGGAGGGGACACATCCTGGTCCACAGGGAGGTGACATGGAAGCTCCATATTTGGGACCATTCCAGGCCTGGCGCCCTTTGCGTCTCTTCATTTGGCTGGTCCTCGTCCCTATCCTTTATCATAGCACTCTAACTGTAAGTATAGCAGCCTCCTGAGTTCTGCAAGTTGTTCTGGCAAATTATTGAACCTGTGAGTGTTATGGGAACCCCCCAATTTTTAGATGGTTGGCCAGAAGTGCAAGCGACCTGGGGACCCTGGAGTGTGTGGCAGGTGGCTGAAGTGAGGGAATTCTTGTGGGGACTATGCCCCATCCTGTAATGTCTCAGCTAATTCTGGGTATTGTGTGTCTGAACTGCATCCCAGTTCCTCACTGCGAGTTTGAGAAAAAGGTAAACAATTATCTTTGCATGTCTACACTTCCATGCAGTGGTTTTCTAAAGTGGAGTGATTGATACTAGCCGCAGCGGTGGATGGCCCTGGGAACCTCAGTGGCTTATCTCAGAAAGGTCTATTTCTTGATCACGTGACTCTCCCAGTGCAGGGCAGGGACCTCTGCTCTCCACACTCCGGCTAAAGGCCTCCCCGCTGAGATATGTGGCCTATAAGGTTCACCAAAGAGGAGGCATCGAGAGAAATAGGAGCATAGCCTAGAAGCCACACGTGCCATTTTTGATCATCGTCTATTTGCCCCAACTGGCCCTTCGGCTCCACTCACCACAGAGGAGTCTGGGAAGTGGAGGAGGCAGGTGGGACGCTGGGTGGGCACTATGAGAGGTGGAGGGGGGAAGACCCCCACAGCCAGAGGCTGGAGGTGGAGGAGCACAGGGGGACACCTACGGAAACACATTTTGCAGCTCCTGTTCGATTTTCCCTGCGTGTGTGCTTCTAGAAATCAATGCTCTCACTGAGCAGCAGGCACGGACCCAGGACAAACCCTCCTTTCCTTTCCCATTAGCGCAGCCAGGGTGATAGAGTAACTGCGTCTTCTGCCAGCAGAACGTGCGGTAGGAGGTGGACAGAGACTCTGCAAACATTCATAGGCGTTGTGTGCCTGATGCTTGGGAGGGACCTTGGGAAACAGTCCACCATGGGAAATAAATGACCAAGGGGCCCAGGAGACCTCCAGCTCGCTTCAGGGCTGCTCCTGTTCCCCAGGAGGCCCCCTTCCCTCCTGTGGGCTCCCAAGAAACAGGTGGCAGAAATCAGCCCCGTGGTTTACCTCCTGCCTTTCCATGACTTGCTCCCAGTCCTGTGCATCTCATGTTCCATTAGGAGGCTGTGGAAGGTGGTAATGTCAACTACACAGCTGTGGCCGGGTTACCTGGAGAAAGTCAGTGCACATGTAATTTGACTTTCCTTAGGAAGGAAAATTACATTTTTCCTGATCTCGAAAATAATGCCAGGGAAATGTGTAGAATCACACTTAGGGGTTTTAAACTAACGAGCTTCAGTTAAAAAAAATTAAAAACCTTTTTATTTGGAGAAGATTGGAAGAACCCATTTTTGGAATTTGGAGTTTCTCGTGAACCTGGGGTGGTCTGGTGAGTGCTCGTGGCTTTCACGGGTAGGTCAGGGAGCACTGACGTGAGCCGGGCTGGCTTTGCAAATGAGGTGCAAAGCCATGGTTAGGGCTGGGTTTTCTACATGCACAGAGCAGAAGCATTTCTTGGCAAGATTTCTTCACTGCTAAGAACAAGCACGCATATTTCAAAGGGTGACATGGGGAGAGTCTGACACATTTTGGTTTGTGAATAAGTAAAAATAAGACTAATATTAACAACAACAACAATAGTGATAACCACCATTTATTGAGCCTGTATCACATGCCAGTCCCGGTGCTGAGTGCTGTGAGCGCTCCGTGCCATTTCATCCTCACCGGGTCCTGCGTGTGCTTCCTGGTGTGTCTTCATCCCAGAGATGAGGCTGGTTACTCAGGGCAGGGGTGAGAGACTATCTTACACAGAAAGCATTGTATATGTTATCATTCAAGACCATTCTGTTAAGCATGGTGTGGGTCACTACATCAGTGGTGACACCGGTACTGCTGTTACTAAGTGTGTGCTGGTGTTTATGTGCGTGTGAACCTGTGGGTGCTTGCTCGTGTATGCATGCACGTATGCATGTATGTATGTATGCATGCATGTGCACATGTGTGTGCACATATGGGAAGAAAAGAACCTGTAGGGGGACAGAGAATCTGAAGCACAGGAGGAGACTGTGGCTGTGACTTCTATTGGAAGTGGGAGCCACAACCATGTTGATGACACTGGGGGAAATGGGTTCCAAGTTTACATAGTTCTCTGTGTGACTTTAGCTCCCTGAGCTTTGTTTTTTAAGCATTTTTTAAACTTTAAAAACTACGGGCCATTGCACACACGAGAAAGGTGCGTGCAACATTCAGTGGATCATTGTAAGGCAAACAAAGGTGGGTCTTGCACTCAGATCCAGAACCAGCACTTGGCCTTTGCCCAGGGGTCCCATTCCAATCCCGCCCTCTTCCCTGCCAGAGGTGATCAGCACCTGCTGAGCCTTTTATCTGTCGAATGGGAATGCTGTGTGCCATGCTCATCGAAAATACATGATGAGATGAGGTGACACTTACTCCGTGCCAGCTTGGTGCAGAGCCTTTATCTGCACTGCCCGTGACCTCCAAAAATAGCACGAAGAGGTCACTATTGTCAGCCCCTTCACTTAGCAGATGAGGAGAGCACAGATTTTAGGAGGAAATGGAGGTCAGGCAGTGGAGACAGGATCCAAACATGGATTAATCCACTCATGGGCCTGGACCCTTCTATTGCAAACAATTCTTGAGGTTTAGTGTTTCTTCCTAGTTGTCTTTTCCCTCCCCAGTTATATCCCATGTTTGCTTGGTGGACAGTAGCTGTGACTGTGTTTTGGTATAGGTTGTTAAATAATCAAGCTACTGATTATTGGGTAACTTTTCCAGTATTCGATTATTTCCATTTCATTTTTCCTGAGAATCATGGAGCCCCATGAAAAAGCCAGCTCAAGTGATGAATTATTCAGTGTAAGGACAGAAAGGTCTTCTGTTTGTGTTGAAACCTAAAGATTTGGAGTAGACAATGGGAATTTGTTAATAAAGATATTCTACCACTTTCCTCATCCCTCACTGGGAGAGAGTTATAGAATCAACTCTGGGTGAAGGCACCAAGTTTAAGCCATTAATTGCTTCCTAATCATGCAGGATAAAAGTTATGTCTACCCCTCAAAATACACCAGACAGCCAAACATACTCTGCTTTTCCAGTGTGGTCTAAGGAATCCAGATGTTACTGTAGTAACTACTCCATCAACAAACAGAATGCCCAGCTGTTAGGAGCTGGCTTCTCAGCATTTGTCTCTGCGGAGGTTCTCCTGAGCTGAGGTCTGATTGCTGCTCAGTTTCACTGCAGCACCCACTGGCAGGACGAGGGCTACGGCACAAGCATACACTGGAAGGTGAGACCAGGGTAGAACTTCCCGACTGTAGCATGATTAGACACCAGGCCCATCTGAAACCTTTGTCTGTGGACTTAGCAAATGAAGGACACAGCTTGAGGTCCTGGAGGGTTTGGGTACAGTTGATGATATCTCGAGCAGATGGAAATAAGTTGAACTCAAAGATATAGAAGCTATAATTTATTTTAGGTCCATCAATAAGAGTCAAGAAGAGTGGAAATAGCTAATATTTATTGGGGATTATTACATCTTATCACACTGAATCCTCACAGCTCTATGAGGGGGTTCATTGTACAGGCTAAGATTCAAAGAGTGATTTTCCCAGAGTCCCTCAATCAGTATATGGTAGAGGTAGAATTTGAGTACAGAAAATCTGGTTCTACCATTTTACATGTTTCTATTTGGTTCAAGTTCTCCTTGTTATTTCAAAACAACTTCAATGGAAGTCATCCTTTTGGAAAATAGTTAGTTTTGAGATCGAGACAATAAGTAAATTTTAAATGTTTATCCTTTAATGTTTTCAGAATATTCTCCTGAACATGCTCCATCTCACACTGTCCCATGATATGGGACACTCCAAAGATGCTCCAAAAAAAGAGAGAAGTCTCTTTTTTGGGGGTTCACAATGTGTTTTTGTGTGTTAATGGCTCTGAGAGTTTCAGCAACAAATAAAAACCTATTGGTCTGATCCAATCTCGTGTTTCTGAAATGGACTTACCCATGGAATGTGTTATCCCATAACACGGATTTTCATTCATTCAAGAAAGAGTGCTTTGGGAAATGCTGATCTCATGAGACCATGCATTTCCAACAGGTCTTTACCAAGCACAGACTTTGCTTAAGGTCCATGCTAGGCTCTGGAGACTCGGGGTGGCCCAGGCAAGCCCTGGTTACCATGTGCTCACTCCTCATTGGAGAGGCAGCACACAAGTCAAAAAGAAAACAAAGAAACACACAGGTACTTTAAGATGCTGATAATGTCCACCAAGAAATAAAGAGGTCAATGCAGTGTCTGTCAACATGAGACAGAATGAGCCATGACATGTTTGCGGGCTATAATGGTTTCAGGAAGGAGCTAGAGCAAAAACACTTTGACATGTAGAGATACAGATAAAGCTTGTGTACATAATTTTACAGACTTGATATCACAGTATATGTTGGCACCTCAACTAAAATGTCAAAGATAACACTACTATTCAATAAACATATTTCACCATCATCAGGTTTAATGGTTGCATAGCATTTATTCTAGCACAAACCCCATTTTTCTTAACCAATTACCCATTGGTGGAAACAGGAAGTTTTCTCGTGTGTGCCTTTTTCTGACTTCTAAAATACTCTCCCTTAGATAAATTCCTAGAAATAGGATTGCTGGGTCCAAAGGTATGAGCATTCTTATATTTTTATACAACAATGCAAACTGCCTTCCAGAAGTGATGCTCGACTTTACATTATTTCCAAGAGTGCATGAAAATGCCTTTTCTCCTAAATGCTTGCTATGACTGGTTTCCAACTACATTTTAATTCTTGGCCAATCTGATAGGTAAAAATGGTATTTTATTTTTATTGATTTGATTGATAATGGGCATGAACATGCCCATCAGCCTTTAGCATTTCTTTTTTTGTGAAATGTCTGTTCAGATCCTTTGTCAATTTTTCTTTTGATATAGCAAATTGTTTTCTTATTGATTTGTAAAAACTCTTTATATATTGGAGATATTAGCCCTTTGTGATAAGAATTATAAAATTGTTGCTGTCTTTTGATTTTCTTTATGGTGTTTAAAGCCACTCAATTTAAATTTTTATGTTGTTTTATGTGTCTTATTTTGTGTTTTCTGATGCTCCTATGTTTAGAATGGTCAACCAGTCCCAACTTATGATCATATAAATATTCTCCCATATTTTATTTTAGCATTTTTTGTTTGTTTTTTCTTTTCTTTTCTTTTTCTTTAAACCATTGTTCTTTTAGGAATTCACTTTGCAGTAAGGAATGGGTTTACACCCAGTTGCATTTTTTCTTTTTTTTTTTTTTTCCTTTTTGTCTTTTTTACTGACCGGTAATGGGATCGCAACCCTCGGTGTTGCGCCCGCATTGGAAATGACCTAAATGTCCTTCAGCTGAGGATTGGATAAGGTAGTTTATGCAATTGACTACTTTGCTGCAGTTAAAAAGATGGAATTAGATCTACCTATATTGACATGGAAAATTCTGAAAATCTAATATGGGTGGCAGTGGTTGTGAGAAGAAAGTGAAAAAGAACATGTTTATCATGACACAATCTGTGTAAAAATAACAGGAAACAATACTATATATGATTTTATGAGCCAAAATGTCAATTGTATATGCTCATGTATTATCAATAGTACAAAAGAGAAGAATATTCATCACCTTTGAGAATCAGTGTTTTCACTGTGGAGGGAGGCAGAGCAGAGGAAATGGAAAGGGAAAACAGGGCTTCAAATGTCCGATGGTGTTTTATTCATTAAACAAAAAGGCAAATATGGGACCGTGCTCCCAAGCGGCGCACTCTCCAGTGTGCCACCGGGCCGGCCCCAGTTGCATTTTTTTCTAAAGGGCTATTCAGCTGTTCCATTTCCAAATTCTCACTGTTAGAAATAACTACTGCATCATGCACTAAAATCTCTATATACTTAGGACTATTCCTGTAATCTCCGTTTCTGTTCCTTTGAGCTATCTTTTGATTCCTTTGCAGAACCACACTGCTTTACTGAGCTGTCACCATCTAATACATTTTTAATATCTGGCAGGACAAGTTCCTCAATACCACACTTTTAAAGAACTTTCCTGGCTGTTATAAGATGTTTATTCTTGCAAATAAATTTTAGAACTACATTTTTCCCCCCAGGTTAAAATATATCCCACATTGGGATCATATTGAATTTATAGACTAATTTAGGAAAAATTATGTCTTTATTATTTCAATCTTCTTATCTAATGAAAAAGACATGCATCTTTATTATTTTTTGCTTCATGCATATCCTGCATATTTATTACATTGACTTCTGGGTGTTTTATGGCAAATGATTTTCTAAGTTATCTATTTTCTAACTTGTTATATTTTACATATGAGGTAGCCATTGATAGTTGTATATTATTTGTAACTGGTCATGTTACTGTGTGTTCTTGTTTTAACAATTTTTCTGTTATTTTAGGTTTTTCCAGGAATATAACCTTATTGTCTACAAATTGATGTTTTTGCCTCCTCCAATGTTCACTACTGCTTTTATAGTCTTGTCTAATTGCTTTGTTTAGCACTTTCAGAATAATGCTCTGCCATAGCAGTGAGGAAGGGCCTCTAATGGAATGCTTCTCATATTTGTACAATTAATTATGATGGCAATTTTTGGATTTAAGAGTGTATTAAAAAAATCTTATAAGGACGTAGCCATCATTTCCATTTCAAGTGTGAGAAATGGTATTAAATTTTATTAAATGTCTTTATGGCTTATAAGAAAATAACTGATTATATGCTTCTTTTTCTTGTGTCCTGTTTATATTGTGAGGGCATTTTTAAAAGTTTCCTAATTGAACAGCTCCTGGACTGTGCAGATCAGTTACTCATCATCATGGCATGTGATTTGCTTCTATTTGCTAACACTTTATTCAAGATTTGTGTGTACATCTTTTCTAATTACCTTTCTGTGGGGATCTATGTCAGGCCCTGGCATACAGGTTATGCCAGCTTTGTAAAAGCCATCAACTGATTTTTTTGTCTTTCTCAATGTACTAGAATTTGTTTAAATAGAATAGGAATAAACAGTTCCTTGAGATTTGAGAAAATAAGACCCTGGCAAGCAGTAACTCATTACGGTCTGCTGGGAGCATAAATTATTTTAGCCTCTGAAAAGTCTTTTGATAATATCTAGTTAAGACAAAATGTTTATGCCCTATGATTCTGTCATTCTACTCCTGCATTTGTACCCTAAAGAAACTCTCTTAGGCATGCACAAGGAGGTATGTGCCAGAATTTTCATTACAGTTTTGTTTATATTGGTTAACACATTGGAAATGACCTAAATGTCCTTCAGCTGAGGATTGGATAAGGTAGTTTATGCAATTGACTACTTTGCTGCAGTTAAAAAGATGGAATTAGATCTACCTATATTGACATGGAAAATTCTGAAAATCTAATATGGGTGGCAGTGGTTGTGAGAAGAAAGTGAAAAAGAACATGTTTATCATGACACAATCTGTGTAAAAATAACAGGAAACAATACTATATATGATTTTATGAGCCAAAATGTCAATTGTATATGCTCATGTATTATCAATAGTACAAAAGAGAAGAATATTCATCACCTTTGAGAATCAGTGTTTTCACTGTGGAGGGAGGCAGAGCAGAGGAAATGGAAAGGGAAAACAGGGCTTCAAATGTCCGATGGTGTTTTATTCATTAAACAAAAAGGCAAATATGGGAAAATGTGACGTCTTTTAAAGCTGAGTGATGAGTCATGGGTATTTGTTATATTAACCACATTTTATTTATGGCCTTATCACAGCCCCTGTAGCCTTCACTAATTTTTATCTGGTTTCTCGGCTGAGGACTGAGAGAGGTCCTTTAAAGTCTCCCACTGTGTTTCTACCATTCTATCTGTTTATCCTCTTTTTAAAATTGGAGATGAAGGCTGGATACTGAACGTTGTTATTCTCTGGGTACTCTGTGCCAGATAACACAGTGCTTGGTACTCGGTAGGTGATCAATAAATGCTAGATAACATCATCATCGACAACGGGGCTCTGTGCTCACCCCTCTAAATGCTCTGCACACCCTGCCTCCCTGTGAAGCCAGTGCCCTTGGGGTGAATCCCTCGGCTTGTAGCTGTTCCCATGCTGGGGTGGGAATGGCACCCCAGTGAGACACCAGGGCATAGGCTCAGTGGGACGTTGAGGCATAGTCCCTGTACTCAGTGGGACTGCTGTGTGTGTGTCACTTGTTGGCTCCTTTGACTTGCAATGCTGATTCCCAGGCCTGGGTAGTGGAAATAACAGGGCTGTGCCTGCTCAGCCCAGTCTGTTGCTCCCCTGACTGGCCAGTGGGCACTAGCCCAAGCACAATGGTGCCTCTTTCTCCCTGGCAGCCAGCGGCCCCAGCCCCAGCCCCACATCTCCTTCTTGCTATCCATGAGCTGAAGTGCCACGCCTTCCTCAGCATCCTTTCACTCTGATCCAGCTCCAATCGCACCTGGTGGATTTCCATCAGGGTGGCACCATGGGCACTTATTCCCACTTTAGGAGACACCAGTTTTCTTGTCTATTTGTGGATTTCTCAGGTCTGTGGTTCTCACTCTGGGGCAATTTTGCATCCCGGGGACATTGGGCAATATCTGGAGACATTTTGACAGTCCCACCTGGGTGTGGAGAGGGGGAGGATTGTGTTACCAGCATCTCATGTGTGGGGGCCACGGGCACTTCAAAAAGTCCTACAATGCACAGGACAGTCCCCCTCCCCTAAACAGAGAATTACCCTGCTCAAAATGTAAATAGTGCCGAGACGGAGAAACTTTGCTTTAGGCCCAGTCAATGAGCCAGTTTTACCCAGGTAGGCCTCATTTCATCCAGTGGCTGTGCTTTGGAGAAATGGCACGCACTTCAGCTTCAAGTCTGTGGTATTATTTAATATGCACCAGGCACTGTGGTAGTGTAAAGAGTCACTGATTAGACTTTCATTTATTCTGCAACTTTTTTAATGAGCAGAGTAGAAAACATTTACTTGAAGTCAGAAGATGGAGTTTGATCTTTGTGATGTCACCTTCTTTCATGCACGTATTCTTTTAATGAATATTTACAGGGAACCTGCTATGTGCCGAATACAGTGCTAGACCCTTTTGGTGCTCACAGTCTGGCAGGAACACAGGAAATAAATACACAAAGAAATAAATGAATGCATGTCTTAGAGAGGGCAGCGTGTGGTGGGAGAAAATAAGAGCGTTCGGGCAGTAGACCTATGTAGGTAGTGTACTAGTTTCCTCTGGCTGCTATGACGAATTACCACAAATTTCGTTGCTTTAAACACCAGAAACTTACTCTCTCAGTCTAGAGGCTCGGAGTCCAAAATCCAGGTGTTGGCAGGGCTACGCTTGTTTCTGGGGGCTTTAGGAGGGCATCCTTCCTTGCCTCTTCCGGCTTCTGGTGGCTCCAGTTGTTCCTTGGTATGTGGCCACATCACTCCAACCTGTACTTCTGTCTTCACTTGGCCTCCTCTGTGCCTGTGTCTTCTCCTCTCCTGTCTTTTACAAGGACACTTGTCATTAGATTTAGGGCCCACTCTAATTCAGAATGACTTCATCTCAAGATCCTTAACATAATTACATCTGCAAAGACCAGACCCTTCTTTGCAAGTGAGGTCACATTCACAGGTTCTGAGGATTAGGGTGTGGGCACATTTCAACTACTACAGATCTGCAGAATTCTCCCTGGAAGTCCCCTTGTTTTATTCCCCTTGTATTAGTCCATTTCTGTTTCTTATAACAGGATACCTGAAACTGGGTAACTTATAAAGAAATGAAATTTATTTCTCACAGTTTCAGAGACAGGGAAGTCCAAAGTCCAGGGAACAAATCTGATAAGGGCCTTGCTTTAAGTGGTGACTCTCTACAGAGATTCAGGGGCAGGTGCCACATAGCAAGAATGGGCTGAGCAAGAGAGTGCTAACCTGCTTTCTTGCTCTCCTTACAAAGCCATCAGAACAATGCCTGCTACTTCATGAATCATGAGGGCACAGTCCTCACAATCTAATCACCTCTTAAAGGCCCCACCTTTCAAATACCATAATTGGAATTTCTGCCCTTTTAACACCGTTAGAATGGGGATCACATTTCCAATACATGAACTTTTGGGAGACACATTTAACCCATAGCATTTCTTCTTCTTCTTCTTTTTTTTTTTTTTAAAGATGACCGGTAAGGGGATCTTAACCCTTGACTTGGTGTTGTCAGCACCACGCTCTCCCAAGCGAGCCATGGGCCAGCCCCATAACCCATAGCACTTCTTAACCATCAGAGGGAGATGCTTGGACTAGACTAAGTGGGATTCATCCACCTTTCCTAAACATATCGTTGCTTAGAGTCCTAAATAGCAGGAAGAAGGACATGTCTGTAGGGTACATAGCCAGCAGGCTCTGCCATGGTAACCTCCCACATGCCAAACTTCATCTTCTTTGTATTTTAAAATATTTATTTATTTGCCTAAAACAGCAGTTCTGAAGCATGTCTAGGTGTCAGAATCATCTGGACTTGCTAAGACACAGAGCTTTAGGGTCACCCCCAGAGCTTCAGTTTCCCAGGTGATGCTGATTCTAGTCTGGGGACCACTCTTTGAGAACCACTGGTCTGAAACCTCCTTTCTGCTCTTGGCTTCTCATCCTTGGATTCCCCCTCAAGGCTCACTTTTGCTCAGAGCTTGGTGGTGGCTCTGACCCATGGACCTCGCCCTTCTTTTCTCTCCTGTAGCATTTGCCATTGGGAATCTTCCCTTCAGCCCCACGCAGAGTGCATGCACCGCAGGCACAGATGGTGTCTCTTTGTCCGCCTCTTCCCAGCACCTGTACCATGTGGCCCGTGTGTGTTGGATGAATGAGTGAGCAGGATTCATGCTGTCTTCCTTCCTCGAGGAGCTCCTGAGCACGATGAGGTCTTATGCTGTAGTGGGCTCTGGACTTGAGACTGTGTTCCATTGGTGGCTTGGCAGTGTGACTCCAGTTAAGCTGCTTAGATTCCCTGAGCTTCAGTTTCCTCATCTGTAAAACTGGCATAATAATAGTTCTTACCCTAAACTTAGGAGTGTCAAATTTGATAAAGGTATATAAAATGTTTATTGCATTTAATAAGTGGCCAAGAAATGTTAATTATCGTTAATGTCATTCAGGGTCAGAGGTGTGCACCTTAGTTTCCTCATGTTGGGTCAGGGCAAGTCAGTGGTGTGTGTTCCTTGTTGCTGTGACTCTGTTTAACTCCAGAGCAGAGCTGGTCCAGTTGGGGTGCCTGCCTCCCCAGAGTCAAGCTGTGGGCAACGCCTGCCTGGACCACCAGTTTCCTCCCTAGGCAGTAGTTTCAGCTTTTGAAAACTATTAAGACAAATGCAGTTACATTATGGAGTGGAATGAAAATGCTTGGGAATTTTCAAGGTGACATGCTCAGGTTTTGGCAGATCCCTGGGCTGTGGCCCCAGCCTTGCAGAAGCCCCTCCTTTACTGCTCCTCCCAGGGCACCTGCAGGGGCTGCATGCTGGGTGGGGCTCAGGCCGCATGCTGGTGGCCTTAATGAAGCTGCTCTTCAAAGCACTTCTCTCTTCTTCTCACAGATGCTTGTGCAACTCCTGTGCCCCGAGGTCATGTTTTCAACTGTTGAAGGACTAGACGAAACAGGCTAGGAAAAGCCTAGCTGCTGGCGGGAGTTTACAATGTTTTAGAGACCAGTTAAATGGTGGTTACCAGAATGCTTATGGAAATATGGACTGTTAAGGGCTGGCCCCGTGGTTCAACTGGGAGAGTGCAGCGCTGGTAGCACCGAGGCCATGGGTTCGGATCCTATATAGGGGTGGCCGGTATGCTCATTGGCTGAGCATGGTGCAGACCACACCGTGCTGAGGGTTGAAATCCCCTTACTGGTCAAAAAAAAAAAAAAAAAAAAAGAAATATGGACTGTAAAGATCATTCTAAGGAGGTCTTAGATGCAAATGAGAAGGGACTTATTGGAAACTGGGGCAAAGAGTACCCTTGTTGTGAACTGGCAAGGAACTTGGCTGTATTTTATCTGTGTCCTAGGACTTTGTGGAAGTTGGAACTTAAGAGTTGTGAATCAGAGTATCTGGTGGAAGAAATTTCTAAGCAGTGAAGCATTCAGGAAGCTACATGGCTACTTGTAACCGCCTATGCTGAGTTATGATGGCAAAGGCATGACCTAAAGCCAGAATTTAAAAGTGAAGCAGAGTGTAAAGATTTGGAAAATTTGCAGCCTGGCCATGTAGTAGAGAAGCAGAGAGCATTTTCAGAAGAAAAATGCAATAGTGCTAAGATTAGTACAAGAGAAGGGGGAAAGGCCCTGAAGGCATTGTAGAAGCCTCTGGGACCAGCCCTTCCATTTCAGGCCCAGAGGCCTAGAGAGACAGAATGGTCTTGAGGAGCAGACCTGAGGCACCCTCCATGGGCTCGCTGCCCAGGGCCACCTCGGGATATTGCTCTTCACACCAGCACCCCAGCTGCTCTAGCTCCTCCAGCCATGGTTAAATTGGCCCCAGGTGTGGCTGGACCTACAGCTTTGAAAGATGCAAGACAGAAGTCTTGGTGGCATCCAGGTGTTGGTAATAAGATTTTAGGCTCACAGAATGCCAGAGCTCGGAAGGCTTGGGAGCCTCCACCCCAGTTTCAAAGGATGCATAGAAAAGCCTGGGGGCATAGGAAAAGATCTGTCACAGGGGCAGATTCACCACATAGAACCTTCACTAGAGCAATGCTGAGCGGAAATGTGGGGTCAGAGTTGCAGTAGAGAAACCCCATCAGGGCCATGCCTAGTGGAGCCATGAGAGTGGGACCACCATGGAGACCCCAGAATTGTGGAGCTACCAGTATGCAATGCCAGCCTGGGAGAGCTGAAGCATCACCTGAGACCAGGAAAGCCATAGGAGTGGAGCTGCCAGAGGACCTGAGTGTCCAACCCCCGCACCAGTGTGCAGAGGACCTCTAACAGAGTCAAGGTACATGATTTACCAGCTTTGAGATTTAATGTCTGCCCTGCTGGGTTTAGGGCTTGCTTTGGACCTGTTACACCTTTCTCTTGGCCTATTTCTACCTTTTTGAATGGGAATATGTACTCTATGCTTTCCCCACCATTATATGTTGGAAGCAGATAACTTGTTCCTGATTTCACAGATGGGACTTTGAACTTTTGATTGAGTTGAAACAAGTTAAGACTTTGGGGATAGAATGAATGTACTTGTATGTGAAAAGCACATGAGTTTTGGGGGGTCGGGGTGGAATTCTGTAGAATGGATGCATTCTCCCCCTGCATTGAAGTTTAAATCCCCACTGTGACCACTGAGGGTGGGAAATCCTATTATGCTAATTGAAAGCACAGTTTCCTCAAGTGGTGCCTTTTCCGCACTTTGAGGAACCAGCATCATTTCAAGAATATCCACCGAAAGCTGCAAGTCAGGGTTTCTCAACCCTATTTTGTTGGACAGGATCATTTATTGTGGGGGCCATCCTGTGCATTGCAGGGTGTTTAGCAGCATACCTGGCCTCTCCTCACCCAAAGTCAGTAGCGCCCCCTCCCCAGAATGTCTCTCGACAAAGCCAAATGTTCCCTGGGTTTTTAAACTGCCCCTGGAGAAGATGAGGGTCAGAGGAGGGTTGAAGAATCAATGGGTGGTCAGCTCAAGAGATGCCTTGAGAACCTGGGTAGGGTGGAGACTTCTGAAAGTCTTGCTTGCCCCAACCCGGAGCATGAGCTCTGCCCTGAGCTCTGCCCTTGGCTGCTGGTGAATGGGGTGCTCTGCGAGCAGAACCTGCCTCTCTGGGCCTCTGCACTGGCTCTGCTCCCACAGACACGGTCCTTCTCTTGCATCCATAGGGCTCTCACCTCCAGGTCCTGTCGCTCTTCTGGGAACATCCAGACCATGGGCTCCCTTTAGAGCAGGTGTTGGGCCTTGGCAAACATGTCTCTCTTTTTCTGGCTGGAAGCTTCAATATTATTTTCCTCTTTTTATTGGTTCATCTCTCTTGAGGTATTTGAATCATAGGATAAAAAATATGTTAAATCCTAGGCCGTTGGTTGCAGTAACTGGCATTCACCTTTCAGGAGGCTGAACAGGTGACGAGTTTTGACTAGGAAGCTATGATGGTCTGACTTTTTTCCAGAATTATCATTTATAGGTCAATTTAACTAATCTGCCCCACTTTGCTCATCATGGCTTTAGGTCCCTATCTGCATATGTAGTATATCCACACCTGATTTACAAAATCAA
Source organism: Galeopterus variegatus (assembly GCF_000696425.1). NCBI lineage: Eukaryota > Metazoa > Chordata > Mammalia > Dermoptera > Cynocephalidae > Galeopterus > Galeopterus variegatus. The sequence continues at coordinate 53,508 of NW_007728055.1, read as the reverse complement.
GAATGAGGAGGGTTGACCCGTACAGCCCGTGGGAGGACTAGGCCAGCTCATTATGCATGCACCTGCAGATGGCACAAAGGTATAATTGGCACACTTACTGCATACTGCTCGGCCCTTTAAATATTTCTTCTGATGTGTTAACATTAGCTTCTCTATAAACCACAAAAAGAGAAAGGAATGCCCTTTTTAAGCAAATGTGTAGAAAAAGCTCCCATTTGTCTAGATTAGTTAAAAGTGGCCCATCTGAAGTCAAGGGCGTACACTGGTGACCTTTTAAGGCAGCATCCAGACTTAAGATGTTAGAATTCTCCCCTTTTGATGGAACAAGAAAAGACTTTCTTGACACTTCAGAGCGATGGTAGCACAATGGGAATTGGAGAAAAGAAGGGGCGGAGGGGAGACAAGAGACATGAAGGATCCGAGCTCAGGTGTAGGAACAGGAGGGTCATGTGCATGGTTTACAGCACACGGGAAAGACGCTGTTTGATTTAACTCACCCAGGTGAGGATGGCATGTGCTGGCTTTGTGGACAGGCGAGCGCCATGTGGGGAGGCTGGCGCTGGTCTTTGCTCCACTTCTCTGCTCATCTCCATTTCACTGCAGAGAGACCCAATCTCAATCTGGGAGGCGGGGAGGCTTAAGCAGCTGCCCAGCATCGCTCAGGGTATAAGGGAAGGAGCAGGAGTTTGAATCCAGGTGTGTCTGACCCAAGGGCTAAGCTCATTAAATTGTACGGGTACTATGGGTCCAGGGAAAATCAATCCTGCTTGGTTTTCCTCCCTAATCAAAGAGAAGACCCCAAAGACCTAGAGAATACATCTGAGGTTATAAAAATAAATTAAAACAAGGCCCTTTGGGAACGATCCTGGTCTTGAACTCCACCTGATGTGACTGGTGGTGGAAGTGCCCACAGCTTCCACTTGCGGGCACGAGGTCCTGCCCTGGCAGTCTGCAGAGGGGGGTGCACTGGGTGAGCACAGAGAGGTGTGAGGCCACGGTCCTCAGGCACCCAATGAAAGGAGGTTCTGAGAAGGGTTGCAAAGGACACATTTTTTTTTTTTGACTTCATTAATACTTCAAGAGTGAGCTCTATGCCCTAAGCAGAGAACAGCGAGCACAGAGAGGTGTGAGGCCACGGTCCTCAGGCACCCAATGAAAGGAGGTTCTGAGAAGGGTTGCAAAGGACACATTTTTTTTTTTTTTTGACTTCATTAATACTTCAAGAGTGAGCTCTATGCCCTAAGCAGAGAACAGAAGTGAAGCCACTGTTGGTATTTTTGATCATATATCATGGGACACGCATAGAAGGGGAAGCTGTCGTAGTGGGTAGTCACATGGATCTTAAGCTAATCAGACGGGTCGACTGCCAGATTTGCCAGTTCTTGATTGCAAGACCTTGGGCATGTTACTGTACCTTTGTCAGCCTCAGTTTACTCATCTGTGTGGCGGGAATGATTGTAACAGCCGTCAATTGCCGGTGTGCTGTGCTGATTGCTAGAAAACATAATTAAGGACAGCTGGCATTTGTGAACTCAGGGTCAGAGGTTCTGTTGTCTGATCTCAGTTCTGTCTCCTACTTGCCATGTGACATTTGCTTGGTCACTACACTTACCTGAGACTCAGTTTCCTCATCTGGAAGAAATTAAAAATTAAAATTAAAATGGTGGGGGCAGAGGGAAAATCACCTCCCAGGTTTCACCTGTCAGGTTTGGTAGGGAGATGTACAGATAATGGAAAAGAAACCTCTTTGTAAACTGCAAAATGCTGTGGAAATAGAAGTGGGAATGCCAGTGAGATATGACTGACCTATGGTTGAATACTGCCACACTCCCTTCTTATGGGACCCTCTAGCTACTAAGATGACACTGCTTTTGCTAGCCCAAATTCTTCTGCCCAAGTCTTGAGAGCCAGAGTTGAGAAGTCAGGACCCACTGGAGGGACAGTGAAATCATTCTGTCTGGCTGGGACAGTTTCCAGGCTCTCCTTTGTTGTACAGAATCTGGGCTACAGGTATCAGAGAGAGGAAACTTGAAGGTGCTGCAGTGGTTGGCCAATGAACATAAGGGGTGTGGTGGAGGAGGAGGAGGAAGAGAGGGCTGCTTTGGGCATCAGGAGCTTTATTTTGGGTTTTGGCAGGTGAAACACCCAGAGGGTACAAAGTAATTGGGGTGGAAATTTGGAGAAACGATGCTTTGGGTTACTAATAGGATCCCCATTAATGCTTGCAGAGAGAAGAAAGGGAAGATTACAATTCATTTCTAATCATTTTTAGTTGTTAGAATGTGCTTCTCTGAAGTTATTTCATGCAAAGACTGAGCCACATGGGGCACTGGAGTGTATTAGGGCATAATGCAAAGGTGCTTTTGAGCTTCCTCTGGGGAATGGCTGTATCACCACGGGAACAGACTGTGTTTTAGAGTTCATAGAGTGCTCTCACAGGTATTTTCTCCTTTGAGTCTGTCCCAAGCCCTCTGCAAAAGGTATAGCATGGATGTTTATAATGGCTAGATCCTTAGGGTTGTGCCTTACCTGCTTGCTGTTAGAGGGTTCTGGGTCCCCTGTCACAATGTTAAGCTTCATCCATTCCCTAAATGCTAAGTCTTATTATTGTACCAAACATTTCATTCATTTATTTAAGGAAAGTGCATAAGCATTCATCCTGTGCCACCACTGTGTTGGGCAGCAGGAATATAGCAGACACGGTCAGGCACAGCTTCTAGAAAAGTAATGTGTGAGAAGAATCTGGGAGGATGAACAGGAATTAGTTACAAAAAGTAATTCCAGGAGGCAGGTGAGGGAAGTATCCAAAGGGAAAGGCACCCCGTATGCCTGGCTGGGAAAAACGCAAAGAGTTTGTGGAGATCTTCTTATTTATGCTTTCTGATTATTTAATGTCATTTTAGGTTCCATATCTTAAACTGGATATAAGTGGCCTAGATCCCAACCTATCTGAAATAAATTGCAAATAATTGGTAAACTTTACCAAAAGGCAACAAGAGGTTTTCATTTATTGTCTACTTTAAACTAATTTTCCCATGTGTCATTGATTTTTAGGTTTTAAATATTTTATCTAGAGTCCATGTTAGGACATATTAGAGGCAGCAATTCTGTGTTGCTGTATTTTTGTAAATATTAGTTATTTTTCAAGTAAACAATTAGCAATGCAGGTTAGTAGATAAACTGATGAAGTAATTTAACTATTTCCATATTAAGTTTATGATATATTATATCCATAATATGATATGTGTATGACATCCAACGTTGAGATTTTTTTTAGAATACTCCAGAGTTATCTCCACTTTAAAGCAGAGAAAATTGAGGTACAGGATGACTAAATGATTGGTTCCTGGTCCCCCTGCTTATAAGGGGTCAAGCTGGGACTGGAAGTCAGCTTTTCTGACTGAGGCTAACTCCTGTAAAACCACATATGGGCACTGTGATGAGAGACTCTTGTGTTCTGCAATGTAATGGCCTTTCTCTCTAATCTAAGGTCTGTTTCCCTGTATTTGTGCTGGGAGGGGTGTTTGTGCAGAGGAACCACTGGAGAACTGTTACATTATGCAAACTTGATTATCCTGTCTGACATTATTGATGTCAGCAGCCGTTGTGAAATGAAGTTGGGGCGATGGAGTGTGGAGGGTAGCACTTGTAATTTTTAATAATCATCCTCTTTTACTTCTTGGGGAAAGGCAGTGGGGGAGAAGCAGACCTTCAGGGTTGTGCATACTTTAATGGAATCTGTCTGTCACAATGAGGAAGTGGAGAAAGTCTCTTAGCGTTATATAGGCAAACTCATGGGCTTGAGCCACGGGTTTCAGTGAACAGGTATTCTGTACCATAAAGGAAAATTGAGGATGACTGCTAGATCAATGAGGTTGATCCTCTGGGTCAAGGACAAATTTTATTCATCTCTGAAACCCTGGTACCCTTTGCAGGGCTTGGCGCTTAGCAGGTGTTGGTATAGTGTTAGCTGATTTCAAATACACTCAATAAAGGACTTCTCCATGTAGAGTTTCAGCAGCTCGTGCATTGTGTTGATCACTCTTCTAAATTCAAAATCCCCATATTGAACAACCTAATCAATTTCTCCCTTTGGCTGCCACATGATCAGAACAGGCAATGTCCCCTTCAGGGATGTTTTTTCTCATGCAAAGCCCCATGACTGGTGTCCCCCTCTACCCAGTCTTCTGAGTAGGTATGACACCTTGAAGTCATTTTGATTTCCATTCTCCTTTGCCCCATGCAGCAAGTCATTGCAAACACTGCCTCTTCTATCTCCTCAGTATATCTTGAGTCTGCCCACTTCTCTCCATCTCTCCCATGACCTCCTTGGACCATGCCAACATCATTTCTTGCATCTCCAGCTGTAACAGGCTCCTAACTGGTCTCCCTGACTGCACTCCCTGGTGATCCATTCCCCATGTAGTGGCCAGAGTGGCATATCGTCAACCCCTACTTAAAATCCTCCAGGGCTTCTCAGGTCAAAGTTCAAGGTCTCACATGGCCTCAGGCCCTTTACGGTCAGATCCTAACCAACTTCTTCACCGCTGGCTCTCAGCCTGCTCCCCGTATCACTAATCTATAGTCTCCCTGTCTTCCAGCTCCTCCAATGGGCCATGCCTCCATGCACCCAGCCTTCACACGTGCTGTTCCCTCTGCCAAGAACTCTTCCCCTGTTCTCTTGTCTGGCCAACTCTTGTTTATCTGCCAGGTCTCAGTCCTCAGTTCTTTAATGATGACTTCACTGAATAATTGTATAAGCAAGCATTTATAAAGCTCTTGCTATGTGCCAGGTACTGACCTAAGCACGTTTTATATATCAGCCTATTAAATCTTCACAATGACCCTATAACAAAGGTAACATCTACAATTTACAGATGGGGAAACTGAGGAACCAAGAGGTATATGAACTTGCCCAAGATTACATAATAAGTTGAAGAGTTAGGATCCAAATGTAAGCATCTTGGTTCCCCAGTCTGTGTTTTATATTTTATATTTAATTGACACATTATAATTGTACATATTTATTGGGTACAATGAGGTATTTCCATACCTATATACATTGTGTCATCAAATCAGGGTGCTTAGCATTTCTATCATCTCAAACATTCATGGTTTCTTTGTGGTGAGAAGATTAAAAATCCTCTCTTCAAGCTATTCTGAAATACATAACACAATATTATTAACTATAATCACCCTTCTGTGCAATTGCACACCAGAACTATTCCTCCTATCTAATTGTGACTTTGTACCCACTAACCAGTCTCTCACCTTCCGCCCTCTCCCCTGCCCCCTCCTCCAGCCTCTGGTAACCGCCGTTGCACTGTCTACTTCTATGAGATAAGCTTTGTTAGATGCTGCATATGAGTGACACCATGTAGCGTCTGTCTTTTTGGGCCTGGCTCACTTCACTTAACATCATGACCTCCCCACTCTGGGTTTAATCACTACTCCACACACACTCTGACTCCAGACCGTGCCTGGAATTCACTTTCACAGCACCATAACACTTATTCGGTGTTGGTCTCCATCTATATTTAAAGCACCACTTGGACAGGGACTACATCTGTCTTGCTCATCGGCATGTCCCCAGTTCCTGCACAACGCCTAGCACATACTGGATAACATGAAGGTGTTTGCTGATCGAATGAACAAATGGTTAAAAATCTCCCCTAGCACATTAGCTGTTGGAGCCATTCTCGTTTCTCCAGTGTGTTTCAGATTCTGTCAGGGACAGAGCACATGTGTCTACTCATGGGAGGTGAGAATCCCCCAAGAAAGGTGTTTGGGTGCTGTCATTGCATGTTGGAGAGAACTTGACCTCTTGGTTGGTGTTTCCCCCTCTCCCACTCCAAGAGGACAGCCAAGCTTTCATTTTGGAGCTCCATGCCTCTTGTGTCTAGAAAAGGGAGGTTTTCATGACTTGTCACCTGCAAAAGCAAAAATTGCCAGGAACCTTAGAGAAGCCCTTCCAGAGTCTTGTTGGGAGGAAAGCTGAAGCTGTCCACCCGAGGGGAGGTGGATGTCCATTTTACTGAGGATAGGAGGGTTGGGCAGTGTTTGTGTGTGGTGCTTCACTGTGGCATGTGGATGGGAGATTGATGTGGACAGCTGGGAAGGTGGGCACTATTTCCCATGGCCTGGAGAGCAGCCAGGGAAGGTCCTAAGAGTCACTCTGTATGGGAGTGGAAAACAGCAAGGGGCACCCTGAGCCCTTTCCCTAAAGCTGAGTGACAGCCCAATGTCAGGCACCAGCCATGTAGAGCAGCTGCCTTGGGCTGAGGTCATGCCCGCGTGGCCACACCCTTGTTGGGCATCAGGTGTACTATGAGTGGGGGGAGCAAAAATGACTGCATTGAATTAGCTGGCCCTTGGACAGTGGGGACTTATTTGAAGATTAAATTTGACTGTAAGAAGAGGAAGGAATGTGGCATGTCTTTCTCCCCAGCACTGCGAGTGGGACTTCATCCCGGCCAAGCCTGTCAGTGCACCCCCAACCCAGCCAGGCACACACGTGTCTCCTGCTCATGCTTGCCTTGGGTACTGAGCCCACAGGAGGGCTGGCTGGGGGTGAGTCTCAGGCATGGAGGGTGTCATGCTGCAGGGGGAACACTGGTGAACGGGTGCCCTTCGTGCCTTTGTTGACTCCCAGATAGCCACGAGCTGGGAAAAGCAGGAAGACACAGTACTCCAAAGCTCTCCATGGCCACTCTGTGAGCTCCGGGACCTGCCCTCCCCTTGGCCAGGGCATATTTTAAAGTCTGGTTTCAGGGGCGTGGAAACTCACTCTGCCTGATACATCTGAATGTCTGCGTCTGGGAGGCGAGTAGTTACAGCCTTTCAGGGCCGGGAGGGGCTTGATGGTGAGGAGTGGGCTGAACCCAATGTGGCTTCCCAGGGGAGTTCCTCAGTAATTAACAGCTGATAGCAGCAGGCAAAGCAGATACAACATTAGGGAAATGCAATCAGAACATGCAACTTATATATATAATTGGATACCTAGGGTAATGACACATCTTCACAGTACCCTAACCCAAAAAAGGCTTGTTTGAGTCACCAAATGGTATCAGTGATGAATAGCTGTGACTCAGAACTGTCCTTTCTGTTGTCTGGATGTCCCTTCTGCAAATCAGCGTGTAGCTCGGGCGCCTGGTAAATGCTCAACCGATACTTAATGACTGACTTAATGGACTTTTATAATCATGATGAGATTACATAAATAAGGGCACTCCTGGTTTTTAAGACTTCACTGGATGTTTGCATATTAGCGCCTGGTAAATGCTCAACTGATACTTAATGACTGACTTAATGGACTTTTATAATCACGATGAGATTACATAAATAAGGGCACTCCTGGTTTTTAAGACTTCACTGGATGTTTGCATATTTAAATTCTAGAACAAGTCTGTTTGTATTGATAATAGCTCTGCTTTATTGAGGGTGTCCTCTTTGTCATGGCACCAAGCTAAGAGCTTATTCTGATTATCTCACATATTCCTCACAACAGTGTGGCAGGGGGATTCTCGTACCCCTTTCACCCCGGGGAAGCTGAGGCCCAGTGCTGCTTAGGTACTTGTTCAAGTTCACTGGATTAGGAGGTGGTGCAGTTCAGACTTGAACCCAGGCTGTTGAGCTGTGAACTGCCGAGTCGGTACCTTCTCCTCTGACAGCCTCTTGTGGTGACTCTCAGCCCTATGCTCCTGGCTGCTGGGATGAAGGAAGGCATAAAGCACGGACATAGAGCCAGCTGGGGTTCTCACAAGAGGGCGGCACCTGGATTTTGCTGCTTTTATGACATAAGTGTGCCTGGGAGAGCTGGAGCTCAGAGCCGAGGAGGAGCAAGGAGGGGCCTCGGCCACCCTCCAAGTACTGGCCGCCTGTGTGGGCCTCACTCCATGGGGGTGAACCACAGCACACACATGCTCACACAGAGGCCTCTGTGTATGTGGGGCTCTTGTAGGATGTGGGGCATCGGGATCAGACAGCCCAGGGTAGATCTCAGCTCACCATCCACTGGAGGATTTGGGACTGGGCAAGTCAGGGACCATCTGTGTGAGGTTGATCCACGATCAGGTGGGAGATTCCCTCCTGCCCACCATGCTGGCTATTTGCCTTGTAGCAGCCAGAATCATGCTTTTAAAATCATGCCAGCCCTCTGCCCCAACGCTTCAATGGCTTCCCACCTTGCAGGGTGAAATCTAACAGCCTTGTCCTGGCCCCAAGGCCCTGTACAATCCCTCCCCTGCCTGTCCCCAACCTTTCTCCCTACCCCCCCATCCCTGTAGCCCCATAGTCCTCCTTTGGGTCCTGCCTCAGGACCTTGGCACGCATTGTTCCTTCTGTCTGGGATGCCTCACCCCCAGATAATCTCATGGCCAGCTCTTCATTTCCTTAGGGTCTCAGCTCAAATTCCTTCATATCAGAGAAGATATCCCTGGCACCATATCTAAAATACCCCCCACCCCCGTCCCTGGCATTCCCTGTCCCCTTCCACTTGTGTTATTGTTCTGCAGGACACTTAGCTCCATCTGGTTTATTTGTCCAGAAAAAGGAAGACCCATGAGGGCCTGGACCTTGTGTTTGTCACTGTAGCACCCCTGTGTCTAGAGCTGGCACAGAAGGGGTGCTCGGTGAGTCTTAATGACATGAGTGAATGAAGAGACAAATAAAAATGATTCACATAGTGCTCCATGGTGAGTACTGGATTAATATTAGTGGTTCTTAGGAGATTATTTTTAAAATATATTTTAGAGTTTTTCATTATCTATATATAGGTTTGTAGTTACTGCACAGAGTTTTGCTGTTAATGAAGTTATAAAGAATTCTGAAACCTGTCTCCAAAACTAGTGTGTGTTTATAACTTTTCTAATGTTAAAAAAGTGCTTTTTATGGAAAATTTAGAAAATACATTTTGCTTAAGGAAAATAAACATCACCTGTAGTGTTTTTTCACATTTTTATTTCAGCTCATTTGAGATAGAGTAGATGTTTACATTTTTGGCCTTTTAGATTTTTTAAAAATTGGGGTAAAAGACACATAACATAATATTTACCGTCTTTACCATTTTTAGGTGTACAGTTCATTACGTACATTCACATTGTTGTGGCATACAGTGTTCATTTATTTAAACCCGCACGGTCCTTTTCTCTTTTCATCTTTGATGGAACAGAGACAGTCTCCATGGGAGGAGAACGCACTTACGCCAGCTGTGGCAAGATGAGAAGTGGGGTGTGGCGCTGGCCGGAGGACGACTGGGGCCCTTCTGGAGGCTTCTATAGGGAGTGGCCACCCCCCTTTAACCTCTTCGTGTTCCAGAGCCTGGCCAGCAGCTGCTTCTGCTGGTCTTTTGCCGCTCTTGCAGTGCCTTCCCGACAATCAGCCTGTCCCCATGGTGGCCAGTTATGGTGACAGGAAGGCTGCGTGTGGAGGTCCAATTTGGCTGCTGAGACATGTCTGGCTAGTGTGAGGCTTGGCGCAGAGACATGCCCCCCCTGCCCATCACCGGGGCAGTCAGGGAGGTTGGGGGCTGCTCTGTTCCCCTGCCTGGGCTGAGAGGCAGCAGGGTGTGGCCCACAGGCAGCCCTCCCTGGAGCTCAGCAAGGTGGCGTGTGTGCCACAACCCAGGCCTCGCCTCTCTCCACCTCTCCTTGCTTCAGCTTTCGTGGAAAGGCAGAAGAAAGAATTCCAGTCTTAGCAGGCACTGCCAATGAATAACTTCAAGTCGTGGTAGATGTGCAAGTGTAGTGAATCCGATGTTGGCTGGAGGGTGGGCCGGGGTCTCTCTGCAGAGGGAACGTTTACACTGACCCCGATGATGAGGATGAGGAGTGGGGGCTTGAAAGAGAGGGTGTTCTCCACTGAGGGGGCAGCAAGGAAGGGTGTGTCTGCATTCCTGGGCCGGACAAGGAGAGTCAGGGGCGAGGTCTGGGATCCCCCACTGGAGAATGTCACTCTGGGGCACAAGGGGGACACATTGCTCACGGCCAGAGGAGGCAGAGCCGGGAGCAGGATGTGCCTAAAGCCGACCAACAAGGTGATGTGTGAGGGTCACACAAGCAGTGGGAGGCCGACCCTTGGGCACACCCTACCCTCCTGGGCCCAGCCACAGTGGCCTGCCTCCAAGAGGGCCAGGGGGAGAGAGAGGTTAGAACTTGGTGCCATCACCCCACTAGGGAGAGCAGCCATGAAGCCCTCAGCCTCTCCTGCTGTCATGTACACAGGTGCAGGCACATATCCGCGGAAACTCTGGCCCCTCCACTGGCTGCGGGGCAGGCAGTCCCCAGGGACTAGAGATGGAAACCGTGCTATGGATGCCTCCGCACACCTGAGATTTGGGAGCCAGGCTGTTTTATCTCCTGTCTGCATCGTCCAGGGCCCAAGGGAGGCCTCGGCCATGGTGGGGTGGAGCAGGAGGTAATACGGTGCTTGCTATCACTGCATTTCCAGGTCTGGCCACCCCACCAGGCTGGGTGAGTCTGAACCAAATTGGTGAAGGCCATGTGCCCAACTGAAGGAGCAAATCTGTTTCTTGATAAACATTTTATTTTTGTTATTTTCCTAAAATGCTAATGTTGTTATTCTCCCTGCACATTTTATTCTTCGTTTTCTATCTGGATTCATAAAGAGGCCTTCACTCTGACCAGCCAGTGCCATTTTTTTCTTAGCTCTCTGGATATTCTTCTTTCCAGACTCTTCAGCTGGCCACTTAGGAAATATTCCTGGAAGGCTGAAGACCTGGGCTCACTGCCCGGACTCCATGTGGCTGGTCTTCCACCGAGTTAGCTGGCTCCAGCACATGGTGTTAGGCACAAAACGGGCCACCTGATGAGGATCAGAGCCTGAGGAAGACCTCAGAGTGTTTGCTGTGCAGAAAACCAGCTACCTCTTTGGGATCTTGACAAGAACATAATTTCCCAGAAGTACTGTTCTGTCTTTGTCCCTGTACCTTTTGCAGTGATGAGCAGATGATGTGGGAGGAAACCAAGGGACTCCCAAGGGTTCCTGACCCTTCACAAAACCACCCTGTCCTGATGTGGCTGTGGTGGGACAGAGGCTGTCACTTCATGCTCGAATGATGGAAAACTTCACAGCTCCACTAGCTTGGCCACCCGTCTCCTCACCCTCTTGACATGCCTGCCCTACTGTGAAGCTCTGGGGGCTCCCGAATCCTGACCATGGCTGGTAGGTGGACAATGAGATGCCACAGGCATCTGCGCTGGCAGCAAAGTATTTCTGTAAAACACGTGCATTTCATCAACAAGACATGGCACTGAATTTGAAACCCTCCTTGCTATCATTCTTTCAATTATCCCAGCGAGGAGATGAAGCGGGAGGTGCAGAATCCTAATGGAAATGGCAACAAAGTCACAGAAAGGGAAGGCAAGGTCGATGTGTGCTTTGGGGATGCAGTTCAAGCCTCTTCCTTCCCACGTGGCACTTTAGAAACATGTTTCCTTAGAAACCTCTTTGTTCTAGAGAAATATTGCCAATTTCACTGACGTTGGTTGTTTAGAGGGATGATAAGCTCTGATCCCTTAACTGCATTTTGGGCATGAGCTTGGAGGTGTTCCGGCACCTTCTGACGTGTGTGATGAGGGGAAGCTGTGCCCAATGCTGTCCTCTCTCCGTTCACCCTTTGCCTTGGGGACCACCACATACCACTCTGTCTGGGATGGCCCTTTGCTGCCTACTCTTGGATCCATTCTTCCTCCTTCCTGCTCTCACCTGTGTCCCAAGGAACTACGCTTCCCAGCCCCCGTGCACCTGGCCTCAGCCAATGAGACACACCAAGGGAAGAGGGAAGGAGGGTGCGGAAGAGGGAAGATGCCTGGGGGTTTCTCCTCTCTCAACTGGCCTTGCGAGGGGAATCTCTCCAGCTCTTGGGTGTGTTTCTTTCATGGGCCTAGCTCCCACTGGAAGCCCCCTCTTCCTTGTTCCCAGCTCCAGCCAGCACACCCCAGCCATGGTTCAGTCTCTAGCAGGATGGCCTTGACTTCCGTGTCCTTCTGTAGCTACAGGTGTTATTACACAAGAGATGGGAGAACTGAGAAGCCAGTGGGATAGAGAGGCAGTTTGAGACTGACCTGAAACAGCAGGAAGCCACTTCCACCTCCAGCTGAACCTATCCAGAAGGCAAGGATGACCTAGAGTGGTTTCTGTCCCCCTGAATGGACCTTGACTGACTAATGGTCCATATGGTGAGCTTGTGACCCAGGTCTGTCAATCAAAGAGCCATACCCATTCTTAGCAACCACGTGGGAAGATAGAGCAATGAGACTTAATTCTGAGTCCTTTGCTTGAATAAGGGGAAGTTGCTTCTTTCTTGTCCACCTAGGTGTTGTGACAGTGGGGACCAGGAACTGCTGCAGAGCAGCATCTCAACATCATCCGAGTGGGGGATATGCAGGCCAGTAACTTCCTCTTTCAAATGTGAGCCAGGTTGCACTGTATTTTATCCCTTGCAACAAAAAGTCATAACAGACGTCTCTCCCTTACACAAAGCTGGAGTCGCCCAGGCAGCAGGATGAGGTGGGAGGGGCACGAGATGGCACCGGGTAAAACTGGTCCTGTGCCCCCATCTTCCATTAATTTGTTAATTGACCTTGAGAAAACCACTTTCTTCTGTGACTCTCGTCTCCCTCCCTGTAAGATGAGAACTAATTCATTAAGGGTTGCTTTCCTTAGGAACAGGACAACTACTGTGTAACTTTTGCACACTCTTTCCTGGAGGTTGAGGAAAGGGGCATGCAAAAGGGGGCAAAAAGGACCTCTGGACTTGACCAGCACCACACTTTTGACATAAACCAGGCTCCAAGCAAAGAGGGAGTGCTGACTGCCTGATAAACAGCATGGGCTGATACTAGCAATAAGAGTGTACTTACTTATCTCTAATATTTATTGCACAATTATTAATTTCCATTTACTGTTTGAAGCATTTTATGTACATTTTTAATTTATTCTTCACAACCTCCAACAAGGTGCATGGATGGGTGCTGTCCTTAGTCCCAATTCACTGATGATAGAATAGTCTCAGCCAGGTAAATTACTCATGGTCACAAGTGATAAGTTGGGGGCCCCTTGAAGCATTTTATGTACATTTTTTATTTATTCTTCACAACCTCCAACAAGGTGCATGGATGGGTGCTGTCCTTAGTCCCAATTCACAGATGATAGAATAGTCTCAGCCAGGTAAATTACTCATGGTCACAAGTGATAAGTTGGGGGCCCCAGTATATAAACTCTGACACGGGACCATCTTCTATTCTTGGGGATTTTCACAGACTTTAAAAAATTCTCCTCTGCTTCTGATTGCAACATGAGTTTATGTGAGTCTGTATATATTGACTATTCTGTTAACATTTGCTCAGTCTGAATCAAAGATATCCATGCTGTCTGTCAAGCCTCCAGTTCAGATGTGGCCCCTTCCCCACCTTTGTGTGCCTGTGGCTATGCCCTGGCCTGTGGAGTCCCATCCATCCCATGGTGTTGTCATGATCTGTTTGGGAGTCACTTTGAGCGGTGGACTCCTCCAGAGCTGCTTTAGCAGAACTTGAGCACGAGTGCCCTGGAATCCTGGCTAGGACATGGTAGTGGAAAGAACATGGAATTTGGAGGTAGGGTCTGAATCTTGAGTCCTCTTGCTTATTGGCTGCCAAATGTTTGTTGATAAAAAGTGACTTGAGTTGAAACTTCTTACGCAATTTTAAAACAAAAATCCAAAGGTGGAGCACTGCGAACTCCTCCAGGTTCTGGAGGTAAGAGTACAGAACAGTTTTGAGCATTGACTTTGGAGGCTGGCAGAGCCAAATCCATCTGCTGGCTCCATGATTTATAAGCTGAGATCTCCCTGGACCACACTCAGATTCTTCTACTGCAATTGGTGTCCTGGGACAAAGTCATGTACCTGTGGCCCTTAGCACAGAGCTTGGCACCCACGAGTGCTCCATAAAGAGCAGCATTTATGGATACTATTATTATTACTATTGCTATTATTATTACCAGTTTGCTATTCTGCAAATAACTTCCTTTGTTCTGTTCCTTTAGCACCAGGTGCCTTTGGTTCACTGGCCGTCCTTCAGCAGGCACAGTTCAAGGGTTTTGGAAGTTGCAGGCAGCCTTCGTTCTCTTCGGGTCACTTTCAATTGCCGTTTAATGGAAGAGAGATAAAGTGAAATTACAGCCTTGGGTAGCTGCTTGCTTGGGAGGCTAGGAACAGCCCAGCCCTTTGTATCATATACTATAGCTGCATTTACAGTCCCAAGAGCAAAGGGACAGATCGCAAATCAGATCATTTATTACTGCTGCTAGCTCAGCAAGGAGAAAGTTCCTGAGGGGAGAGAGGCGGAGGCTCTGGCTGCGAGTGTAACACTTTGGTCCCAGGGCTCCTGAGGAGCCGACTGGGCATGCTAGAGATATTGGCTTCTGAGAGCAATAAGTGATGGCCAACATGTGTGTGCTCTATCTCTCTGTTGTATCTGTATATATTCTGATCATCAGTCAATCTGTGTGTGAGATGGTGAGGCTCTCTGACCAATAGTATGCAAAAATAAAATGCAAACAACAAAAATGATTGAAAGTATATAAAGAGTACCCAGGCCTCCTGCATTATCTGTGACCTTTGGGGCTCTCCTAGTTTGCTTCTAAGGGAAGATATTTTAAGGGAAGCAAAACTGTTCTCTCCAAGCTCCGGGGGGTCTGAATCAGGAGGTCTTTGCTTTATTTCCTCAGGTAGAATCTGGGCATTGAGTCACAGGTAGCTCTTAGAGCCGTCATAGACCAGCCTGTTCTGTTCATCAACATCTCCCTATTGCCCAGCATGGGGCTTGGGACAGCATGCAGTATGCTTACAGCTGAATGCATTACTAAATAATTTTTGTGAGCCACTATTGAACAAGTGATGTGTTCAGAATTTGAAAAACTTTACAGGTCCCTTTACCCTCCCCTTTATGTTTTATTTGTCTTATATATTATACTAAGTACATTGAAAACACATCAGAAGGTATAATTGTTACTTTCCAACATCAGAACTATTTTTAAAAACTCAAGAGGAGAAGAAACTATTTTTAAAAACTCAAAAGGAGAAGAGCCTATTTTATTTACTCAGATAATTGCCATTTCTGTTGCTTTTCCTTCATTCCTGATTCCTCAAGTTTCCTTATGTTTGAAGACCATCCTTTAGCATTTCTTGAAGTGCAGACCCGCTGACCATACATTCTCTTAGTTTTTCTTCATTGGAGAATGTCTTTATTTTCCCTTCATTCCTGAAGTATATTTTCTCTCGATGTAGAATTCTGGTTTGACCATTCTTTCCTTTCAGATCTTTAAAAATGTTG
>NW_007728055.1:1389-37752 GCF_000696425.1 Galeopterus variegatus | reverse complement strand
TTTGTCTTATATATTATACTAAGTACATTGAAAACACATCAGAAGGTATAATTGTTACTTTCCAACATCAGAACTATTTTTAAAAACTCAAAAGGAGAAGAGCCTATTTTATTTACTCAGATAATTGCCATTTCTGTTGCTTTTCCTTCATTCCTGATTCCTCAAGTTTCCTTATGTTTGAAGACCATCCTTTAGCATTTCTTGAAGTGCAGACCTGCTGACCATACATTCTCTTAGTTTTTCTTCATTGGAGAATGTCTTTATTTTCCCTTCATTCCTGAAGTATACTTTCTCTCGATGTAGAATTCTGGTTTGACCATTCTTTCCTTTCAGATCTTTAAAAATGTTGTGCCACTTCCTCTGGCTTCTGTGTTTTCTGATGAGAAATCTGTAGTCATTCAGACCACTGTTCCTATACAGGTTAAATGGATTGTTCCCCCCTGGCTGTTTCAAAAATTTGTTTTCTTTTTTTCTTTTCCTTTAGTTTTTATTAGCTTGATCAAAAGATACCTGGGTATGGATTTCTTTGGGTTTGTCCTGTTTTGGAATTTGCTTAGCTTCTTAAGTCTGTAGGTTTATATCTTTTGCCAAAGTTGGAAGTTTTCAGACATTATTTCATCACATAATTCTTCAGCCCTGTGCTCTCTCTCCTCTCCTTCTGGGACTCCAATGACTTGAGTGTTAGAACTTTTGCTGTTGTCCCACACGTCTCTGAGGCTCTGTTCATTTTTAAATTAATTTTTACTCTCTGTTGTTTAGATTGAATAATTTACATTTTTATCTCCAAGTACACTGAGTTTTTCTTCTGTCATCTCTATTCTACTTTTAAGCCCATCCAGTAAATGCTTTTCCTATTTATTGCATTTTTTTAACTTTAAAATTTCTACTTGGGTTTCTTTATATTTTCTGTTTATTATTTGACATTTTATCTTCCTCCATTCACTTTTAAAATACTCTTTTTTGGGACCATTTTTGTAATAACTGCTTTAAAGTCTTTGTCACAAAATTCTAGCATCTGTGCCATCTTGGTATTGATGATCTTTTCCTATGTGAGTTGAGATTTTTCTTATTCTTTGTATGCTCAGTCATTTTGGATTGTGTCCTGGATATTTTGATTATTATGTTATGAAACTCTAAGTCTTATTTAAATCTTATGGAGCATGGTGGCACTTTTGTTTTATTAGGCAGTTGAATTGGTTAGGTTCAAGGCCACAAGTTCCAACCCACCTGTGGGCTGTAGTACCAATTATTGGTTTAGTTTTCAAAGTGCTACTCAGATCTGTCCCATAGGTGTGACACCCTGTGGCCAGTGACTAGTAGGTCACTTCTCAAATTCCTTTGGTATGTGGGTTAGGATCTGGTCCAGCTTGAGGATATGTGCAGCTTAAGGATAAACCCAGGATTTATAAACACCTTTACTGGGTCACTTTCCAAACTCCTCCCTCTCTGCAGCCTCTTTGGTACTTTATGGATCCCTAGAACTCCTATTTCCTAACTTCCATCTAGAATGCTGGGGTTGTGGTTACCCCACACTGCAGTATACTTCTGTGGCCCTGCCCACCCTGGATGCAAGTGGGGGGAAGACAGAGAGAGGAAAAAATAAAAAAGAAAGCAACAGGGATTTATTCTACCCTCTTGAGACCACAGGTCCACCAACTGAAAGAGCCCCCTCCTCAGAATTTTGGCTCTTGTGGGTTCCTATTGCTGCCACACATTATTGCTTGGGGGCTGAGGGAATGGAGAAAAGAAAAAGTGGGGATTTCTGCACTATCTGAAACCCTGAGGAGTTCCGTTTCCCTCTCCTCAAACCAGAATAGTGGCTGACTTTCAGAGTCCTCTCTATCTCAGTTCACTTCCAGGACTCAGCATGCATTAATATCAGGTGGGGAGGGGGTTCTGAAAGGAACAGGAACACAATGGTAAGTCGACTGCCAGTTCAGTGGTACTTCAAGTTCTCATCTTCTTCTGGACTTGCCTACTGCTATGGACTTTGAGTCCTCAAATAGCTGCTCCATGCAATTTTGTCCAGTTTTTATTTCTGCATTCACTGGGAGGGACAGGGTAGAGTGTGCTTTCTCCATCTTATCTGGAACTGGAACTTGATTTGGTTTTTAATACAGAAGTTATACACGCTCAATGTAAAGCAAATATGAAATGACATAGAAGTATCTTGAGTAAAAGAAGAGGTTCTCTGTCCCCCATCCCCCTGCCTAAAGATAGGTCTATTGATNCTCCTGCATTATCTGTGACCTTTGGGGCTCTCCTAGTTTGCTTCTAAGGGAAGATATTTTAAGGGAAGCAAAACTGTTCTCTCCAAGCTCCGGGGGGTCTGAATCAGGAGGTCTTTGCTTTATTTCCTCAGGTAGAATCTGGGCATTGAGTCACAGGTAGCTCTTAGAGCCGTCATAGACCAGCCTGTTCTGTTCATCAACATCTCCCTATTGCCCAGCATGGGGCTTGGGACAGCATGCAGTATGCTTACAGCTGAATGCATTACTAAATAATTTTTGTGAGCCACTATTGAACAAGTGATGTGTTCAGAATTTGAAAAACTTTACAGGTCCCTTTACCCTCCCCTTTATGTTTTATTTGTCTTATATATTATACTAAGTACATTGAAAACACATCAGAAGGTATAATTGTTACTTTCCAACATCAGAACTATTTTTAAAAACTCAAAAGGAGAAGAGCCTATTTTATTTACTCAGATAATTGCCATTTCTGTTGCTTTTCCTTCATTCCTGATTCCTCAAGTTTCCTTATGTTTGAAGACCATCCTTTAGCATTTCTTGAAGTGCAGACCTGCTGACCATACATTCTCTTAGTTTTTCTTCATTGGAGAATGTCTTTATTTTCCCTTCATTCCTGAAGTATACGGATTGTGTCCTGGATATTTTGATTATTATGTTATGAAACTCTAAGTCTTATTTAAATCTTATGGAGCATGGTGGCACTTTTGTTTTATTAGGCAGTTGAATTGGTTAGGTTCAGGCCACAAGTTCCAACCCACCTGTGGGCTGTAGTACCAATTATTGGTTTAGTTTTCAAAGTGCTACTCAGATCTGTCCCATAGGTGTGACACCCTGTGGCCAGTGACTAGTAGGTCACTTCTCAAATTCCTTTGGTATGTGGGTTAGGATCTGGTCCAGCTTGAGGATATGTGCAGCTTAAGGATAAACCCAGGATTTATAAACACCTTTACTGGGTCACTTTCCAAACTCCTCCCTCTCTGCAGCCTCTTTGGTACTTTATGGATCCCTAGAACTCCTATTTCCTAACTTCCAGCTAGAATGCTGGGGTTGTGGTTACTCCACACTGCAGTATACTTCTGTGGCCCTGCCCACCCTGGATGCAAGTGGGGGGAAGACAGAGAGAGGAAAAAATAAAAAAGAAAGCAACAGGGATTTATTCTACCCTCTTGAGACCACAGGTCCACAAACTGAAAGAGCCCCCCCCCTCAGAATTTTGGCTCTTGTGGGTTCCTATTGCTGCCACACATTATTGCTTGGGGGCTGAGGGAATGGAGAAAAGAAAAAGTGGGGATTTCTGCACTATCTGAAACCCTGAGGAGTTCCGTTTCCCTCTCCTCAAACCAGAATAGTGGCTGACTTTCAGAGTCCTCTCTATCTCAGTTCACTTCCAGGACTCAGCATGCATTAATATCAGGTGGGGAGGGGGTTCTGAAAGGAACAGGAACACAATGGTAAGTCGACTGCCAGTTCAGTGGTACTTCAAGTTCTCATCTTCTTCTGGACTTGCCTACTGCTATGGACTTTGAGTCCTCAAATAGCTGCTCCATGCAATTTTGTCCAGTTTTTATTTCTGCATTCACTGGGAGGGACAGGGTAGAGTGTGCTTTCTCCATCTTATCTGGAACTGGAACTTGATTTGGTTTTTAATACAGAAGTTATACACGCTCAATGTAAAGCAAATATGAAATGACATAGAAGTATCTTGAGTAAAAGAAGAGGTTCTCTGTCCCCCATCCCCCTGCCTAAAGATAGGTCTATTGATCTAAAGATAGGTCTGTTGACGTTTTATTGTGTATCATCTTCCAGACCTTTCTCCCATGCATGCTCCAGCATCCCTGGGGAGGCAGTCTGGCCCTGTGGTCAAGAGTGCTGACTCCAGAACCAGAAGGACAGAGCCCCTGGTCCAGTCTTCTTGTCACTTTGGCAACTTAACTTCAACAAGTCTAAACCTCACTGATGTAAAGCAGGACTAATAGTACCTGCCTCTCAAGGAAGTTTTTAGGATAAAATGAGTTGTGCTGTGTTCAGTTCACTTCCAGGACTCAGCATGCATTAATATCAGGTGGGGAGGGGGTTCTGAAAGGAAAAGGAACACAATGGTAAGTCGACTGCCAGTTCAGTGGTACTTCAAGTTCTCATCTTCTTCTGGACTTGCCTACTGCTATGGACTTTGAATCCTCAAATAGCTGTTCCATGCAATTTTGTCCAGTTTTTATTTCTGCATTCATTGGGAGGGACAGGGTAGAGTGTGCTTTCTGCATCTTATCTGGAACTGGAACTTGATTTGGTTTTTAATACAGAAGTTATACACGCTCAATGTAAAGCAAATATGAAATGACATAGAAGTATATTGAGTAAAAGAAGAGGTTCTCTGTTCCCCATCCCCCTGCCTAAAGATAGGTCTGTTGACGTTTTATTGTGTATCATCTTCCAGACCTTTCTCCCATGCATGCTCCAGCATCCCTGGGGAGGCAGTCTGGCCCTGTGGTCAAGAGTGCTGACTCCAGAACCAGAAGGACAGAGCCCCTGGTCCAGTCTTCTTGTCACTTTGGCAACTTAACTTCAACAAGTCTAAACCTCACTGATATAAAGCAGGACTAATAGTACCTGCCTCTCAAGGAAGTTTTTAGGATAAAATGAGTTGTGCTGTGCGGTAAGTGCCCAATAAATGTCTTTATTTCACCTGATATATCTATATCATATGTATGTGTCTGAATATGGAGACAGACACCACTCAATGTGATAAAACTGTAGAGGGCTACTTTGCTCCCTCCGTACCTTGTCTTGGCTATCTCTCCATGTTAACAGATACAGATTCACATTATTCTTTAAGATGGTTCCATGTGACACTGTTGCATGGACATGCGGTAACTTATTTTCTCTCCGTTCTTGGAAACCCCATTTCCTCAGGGTCTTGCTCTCCACTTTTCCTCTGACAGCACAGGAGCAACCCCTCATCCTCTTGGGTGTCACCACATTCTTCCATAAATAGTGGTCAAATTGTGATGGAGCCACAGCAAATTACAGCCCCAACGACTCGGGAGAGAGAACTTGCCATCCTTTGTTTTAATTCATTGAGGTCCCTGGATGACCCTGTCTGTGTTTGAGGTGTGAGGGATTCATAAAAGTGAATATTAAGGGCTCCATGATCTGTGTGTTCCATAAACTGCAGGGCAGGTGTTGATTGATTTTCTTCCAAGAATGTAGCACATCAGCTTTTCTCCTGGACCAGGAATGGCTCTCGATGGAGTGTTCTTGTTCATTCCAGGAGGAGGGCTGAGGTCCAGGCTGGCTTTTCCAGGGCAGTAGTTTCCTGAGTGAGGATGTTCAGAGATTCAGCTTTAAATAATGGTTCACACAGAAAAAGTTCTTCCTCTTCAATTCTACCCAGAATTTCTGAGAGCCTCATGTTGGTGCTAACACGTCTTTGCTGGTTCACCAGCTGTCACTGCTTTCCGTCTTTTACAGGAGAACACCCTGAGGATCAAGGTCTTTGACAGCCTACAGTATCTAGGCAGGATTTAATAATATTCATTGATTTTCATAGTATTATTATGATTTTTTTATTATTGCTTTCTGTTTTTGGCAAGTTTCATTTTTAAGTGTATTTATTTACATTAGAAAAGTGAGATAATTTGAAGAAAAATATTAAGTAAACAATATGGTTGCTGTGGGTTGAATGTTTGTCTTCTCCAAAGCTCATGTTGGAACTTGATCTCCAATATGGTATTTGAAAGATGGGCTCTTTAAAAGGTTATTTATTGGCTTGTGAAGACTGTGCCCTTGTGAATGGATTGATCTATTCATGGACTAATGGGTTCATGGTTCAATGGGTTATCAGGGAGTAGACTGGGGGCTTTATAAGGAGAGCAGAGAGCATGTTAAAAAGTGCTCTTGCCCAGCCCTTGTTAATGTGGTACCCTGACTTGCCACGGGACTCTGTAGAGTCTCCACCAAGAAGAAGGCCCTCAGCAGATGCACCCCCTGGACTGTGAACTTCCCAGCCTCCCAAACACTGAGAAATAAATTACATCATCTTATAAATCGCTCATGTTCAGGTATTCTGCTATAAGCAATAGAAAACTAATACAGTGGTGCAGGTGTTATGCTGATATGGTAAGATTGATGTAGGGGGCTCCTAGACAACTGAAGTTTGGGAAACATTGAACTAAGGTGAGAATGACTGATAGTAGGTCTTTCCTCCAGAGCAAGCCTAGAAGGGGGAAGGAAAGACTATGTGCAAATGGGCTCAAGAATGTCATCTAGAATTAGGTGGGGAAACTCCACCAGTTTTACTGGTTTTCTAGAAATTGTCCCTTCCTGCAGGATCCAGACTGTCAGCTGAGGCCAGAAAAGAGGAAGGAAGTAGGCCAGGGCAGGGCTTGACTGTTTGCACTGTTCTGTGGAAAGCCTGCTGAATAGGAAGAGAAAGGCACCCTCCCCTCTAGGCAGACATCTGTCATTTCATTCTGCCTGGGACCCATTCCCCCCTTTCTGGAGGGCAAACCTCCATTTTATCTTAAGGGAATGTCCCTTCCCCATTCTTAGTCCATGTGGTGCACACATGACTCAGGCAGATTTGCATATTCTAAACTTTTGGTCTCAGTGATTGGTTCAAGGCTGGGCTTGTTACCTAAGTTGGTTCAATCAGGATGAAACCAGAAATGCTGGGCTCGCTCCCTGCCAAGGTGGCTAAGCTGGTGAGGTGCTGGCTTGGAGCTCCTTGTGAACAGAGAGCTCCTGAGATTGAAAGAACTCGGGAAGGTGGAGCTGAGAGAAGGAGGAAGACAGAGTCCCAGGGACCTCATCTGAGCAGCCAGGTCCAACTGGTACTGGACTTACATATACATGATCCAATATTTCCTTCCCTTTCCCATTTTACTTTCTAAACCCATTTGAGTTGAGTTTTTGTTATGAGCAGCTCAGGGAATCCTAGTATACCTGTTTACCTATGTGGAAAAACTCTTATGCTTTGGATTGCTATATATTAGCTCCATAGTCAGAGAAAACAGGCTTTGGAGTTGAAACCTGGGTTCAGATCCCAGCTCAGCCACGTCTGGGCTGCATGATTTTGAGGGAGTCATTTCTGCAGTTGATGGAAGGGTGAAGTGAGAGAATCCATGCAAAGCTCTTAGTGACATGCTGGCTGCTGATAATAATGATGATTAGACTATAGTCTAGATTATAATGAGATATTTATCACCCCCAACGGTGAATGCTGTTTTGCCCTTCCCCTTGGTGAAGTGTAATGTGTGTGTGTGTGGGGGGAGTGGGCTTAGAATTATGGACTTCACAGATCCGTTCTGGCCTCTGGTAAGCCTAAGTGTAAAGTGACTCTTCAGGGGCAGAAAGATGTCCCCAGTTGGTCCTATCAGATGACACCCACGACTTTGGTAAGTGGTTGGGAAACAAAAGATCTGTTTCCCTCCAGATGATGTGTCATAGTCATTTGGGGTCCAGATCCTGCAACCACCTTTGTCCCATGCAGAGGCCAGCCTGCAAGTTAAAGAGCTGCACAGAATGGGACAAAGCCCAGAACAATCACAGAGAATCAAAGTGCCCTGGTTATACCCTGACTTCGCTAAGCTGTGGAAGAATTAGCAGATCAAACTTTCAGAAATAACTCATCTTTCAACTGCGTTTCTCACTCCAGTTGCCCCTGGCCTGGCAGCCTCACTGTAAAACCTCTGTCTAATATTCCATTTGTAGGATGTACAGCTCCAGATTCATGCTCACCGAGCTGCTTGTCAAGAGTAACTTGAATAACAAAAGAAGCCGGGGAGAGCTGCTAATCAAATGTCCTATGCTGTCACCTGCCAGAAAGCCACTCAGCAGTCAGCATAATTCATGCTCACCGAGCTGCTTGTCAAGAGTAACTTGAATAACAAAAGAAGCCGGGGAGAGCCGCTAATCAAATGTCCTATGCTGTCACCTGCCAGAAAGCCACTCAGCAGTCAGCATCCCCACATTGCTCTCCATGCAGGGCTCTCTGTGATTTGATTTGAAATCTCCACAACTAATATCTAATCTCTGGCTCTAGAGAGAGCCCTGGGACTCTGATCCCTTGTCAAGGACTTGTGGGCTGGACAGGCTAAGGGGCAGCTGTCTATGAAAATCAGATTGATGCATCTGATTACATGGACTGTTAAAAACTAAAAAACTGAAAAATTATTTACCTGTCACTGCTGTGAGACACCATCACAAAACAGTTACTGACACCTTTTCTGTTCACCTTGGAAAGGTGCAGAGTGAAGGGTGGACCGTGACACACTTAATAGATTACTATACATTTGCTGTGCTGCTTGTTACCCAGCTCAAGAGCCATGTCCAACTGCTACTGTGTTCATAAAAGATGAGTGACCACAAGGACCAGGTCGGTGCTGTGGTTCATTAAGGCAACTTGACCTCTGGAAAAGGAGAAGAGAAAGGGACTGGCAGTTACTGACTGCTTAAGTTTCCTGAAGCATGTTATTCAGGATCATTGTCGGTCATTCAAGATGTGGCATAAAAGGGCAGTGGATCACAGGGTAAGGCTCTGGAAAAGGAGAAGAGAAAGGGACTGGCAGTTACTGACTGCTTAAGTTTCCTGAAGCATAGTATTCAGGATCATTGTCGGTCATTCAAGATGTGGCATAAAAGGGCAGTGGATCACAGGGTAAGAAAACCTCCCATTTCAGCTCTTTCTTAGCCTCTGGCGACTTCGCATGAGAAGTCTCTGCTCATGCTGGGTGTCTGGAGCACCTCTCTCACACTCCTTTCTAATACAGAGAGAGTGTCCTCGGGATGGCAGCTTCTGCAGGCCACTGTGCCAAGAAGTTAATAACATTGTTGATGGAGTTCATCTGTTTTTTAAATAGGTTTTATTTTTTAATAGCAGTTTTAAGTTCATAGCAAAATTGACTGGAGTATACAGAGATTTCCTGTTTACCCCATGCCCTCCCCATGCATAGCCTCTCCTATTATCACCATCCCCTGCCAGAGGGGAACATTTGTTACAACTGGTGAACCTACACCGACACACCATTATCACCCAAAGTTCAAAGTTTACATTAGGGCTGACTGGTGGTGTTCATTCTATGGGTTTGGACAAATGCCTAATGACATGTGTCCACCCTTATAGCATCATACAGAGTATTTTCATTGCCCTAAAAACCCTCTGTGCTCCACCTGTTCATCCCTCCCTCACCCCTAGCCCCTGACCACCACTGATACTTTCACTGTCTCCATAGTTTTGCTTTTTCCAGAATGTTCTATATTTGGAATCATACAGTAAGCAGCCTTTTCAAATTGGCTTCTCTCACTTAGTCATGTGCGTTTAAGTCTCCATGTCTTTTCACGGCTTGATAGCTTATTTCTTTTTCATCTACTTTTAAGATTACACACCAATGTAAGGAGAGTGGTAGTGGCTTTGCGTGTATAAGAGTGAAACATATTTTAAGTGTTCTTTGGGGTTTACGATCTACCTTCAGCACGAATGGTAGCATGCTCAGTATCTTTCGTGTGATAACATACCCTGATCTTTCTCCATCTGTACATATCTTGCTTCTTTTTCCTGCTGCATAGGATTCCCTTGTATGGATGTGCCATAGTTCATTCCGTCATTCCCTACCCATGGCCACTTAAGTTGCTTCTGGTCTTTGAAATTATCAACAGAGCAGTTGGGACTAGCCTGAATTTACGTCAGTCCACACCTGTGCAAGCATCTCTGGGAAGTGGCATTGCTTTGTCAAAGGGAACATTAACTTGCAATTTCAATGGACATTGCCTAATTACCATCCCAAAGCATAGTTATATACATATTTTTTCTTAAAATGGTTTTATTAATTACATATTTACAGAGAAGATATTAGCCAACGGTAGCATAGGGGATGTGGTCAAAGCAGTTGCATTGGTATGTGGCCAACTCTGGGGGACACTCAGAGCTGCCTTATTAGCTTCAGAATTTCTCGGTGTGTGGGAAGTGGGGTCTGGGTGCTGCAACCTGCTCATCTCAGTGGGGCCCTCGCCTGGCATGAAGGGTCCCAGGTGGCCAGGTAGGGCTGGCCAAGTCTGCAAGGGACTTCTGCTTCCTGCTTATCCTGATGCTTCTGGCTGCTTTGTCTTCTCGGATTCCATGAGATTCCTCACAAGCTCCCTCTCGAGCTGGTTTGAGCAGACTTCTTTGTCTGCTAAATCAACCTGCCTTGTGATCCTTGCCGTGCCTGTCAGGTGGAAGTAGCCTGGGTGCTGCTGTTAGGATTCCCATCGCATCCACTTCTATGGGTCATGTTTTAAAAATTAAAAATCTGAAGTTTGTCTTTGCCTTTTTAGAAAGAAACCAACTTGGCAAAGTTTCCACTTTTTGTGACGCTTTTGTGACTGGCTTCTAACAGTGTTAGGAATTTCTCCTTCCAGTCAGAGGGGTGAAAAGAAATTTTCATTCAAAAATCATATAACAGATTTATGTTGAACATAATAAGAACTTTGTTGGTGTCTGGCAAAAATATGTGAGAGAAGCAGAGAGCAGTCCCTTTATTTGGCTGAGTTTTACAAGTTGGTGCATTGATCTCATGGGAAAGAAAAGGTCCTCATGTTGACAATTTGTTTTCAACAGAAGATTTGGAATGTCTTTCTTCTTTTCTTTTTTTAATAAAGGAAGGATATACTTAGTTGACCAGGGGATTAGCTAGGGATTAAGGGTGGTTGACTTTGCAATATTTCTACCTGCCCGCTGTGCATATACTTGAATTAACAATGGTCAATAATCAAAAGGGTATTAAAATGTGAGTCAGGCCATGGAGAGATGGCCCTGTGTCTGTCTTTCTGTGGTTCTGGGCCCTGGGGCCTCACTTTGCCTCACTGGAATTCTGTGGTTTTGAGTTTATAATTCCCGGGAACTGGGGGCTTCCTCAAGCTCCCGATTGCTCAGGAACACTGCAAATAGCCATTACTTGAGATAATTCTCTTGAATGGTAAAGTTGATTAAAAACTCAGTTTCTTTTTAATCACTAGGTTTATCACCAGCCATGCAGTTGTGAGCAGAGACACATGGAAAGAGCAGAAAGGACCAGAAAAGTGACAGCATCTGAATTAGGAAGGAGGCTGGTGCCTGAGGTGACCATCATGCCCATGTGACATAAGATGTGACCCACAGGGAGCAAAGCCCACCACTGTGGCTCTCCGCCTGCTTGGCTAAATTTAACTCACAAAGGCTCGGAGGATGAAAGTGACAGCATCTGAATTAGGAAGGAGGCTGGTGCCTGAGGTGACCATCATGCCCATGTGGCATAAGATGTGACCCACAGGGAGCAAAGCCCACCACTGTGGCTCTCCGCCTGCTTGGCTAAATTTAACTCACAAAGGCTCGGAGGATGATTTGATTAATTCTGTATCTCAGCGGAAAATGGAGCACCTTAGAAGATCAAGGCTTCAGGACTCTCGCTGGGGAAAGCCTCCCAGCACAAAGAAAAACTCCTTTTCTGTTTCTCAGAGGAAGACATAATTGTGCCACTTCCTTCTTGAGGAAGTTTACAAACATTTGCAAATTGTCAAAAATAATTAGTCTAAAATTATTTCATAAACCGTGGAATGAAACAGTACGTGTCTTGTTGAGATCAAAGGGCTTCTGCTACCTTCTTGTAAATCAAAATGAAATTCTTTTGAAAGTAAACTCCTGGAATTAGCAGTGGTTGCTGTGGAGCATAGATGGTAGATGAAGGGGAGCAGAATAACTCCAGTAGCAGAGTCGAATGGGATGGCGGGAGGAGAAAGGCCACGTCCAGAGACCCCCAGGGTGGGTCTCCAACAATAACGATGCTCTGTGCCGACGGATACAGGACTTTTTCAATGGATCTAGTATCTGTGATCTTGAACTTGCAAGGGTGCAAGTGGGGACTCATGCCCACCCTTCTACAGATGAAATAAGAGCAGGGGTTTGAATTAATCTGACCGAGTTTCCATCCCAGCTCTGCCATATCCTATAAGTAGACCCTGGACAAGCCACTTCATCTCTTGGTGTCTGTCCACTCCTCTCTGAAATGCAGATACCAGCCGCGCCTTCCTCTCTGGTGAGAGGTAAGGGTGGTGTTGCACCAGAAGCTCGGCTAGCGCCGGACACACAGGCAGCTCTGGCGAGGGCAGCTCTCATACTTCCTACTGCTCTTCGTGATTGGTGATGGGAACACGCAGACATTTGCTGAGGGCTTCGTCTGTGCCAGGTGCTAGAAGAGGCCCTGGGACCCAACTTAGAAAGGAAGAGGCATGGTTGCTTTGCAGAGGAAGTCAGAAAGGAGGCCAGCTCATTGCATACTTCAGGGGCACCGACCACGTGGACCATGGTGACTGTGTGGCTGTGTCTTGTGGGAAGGGTGCTCTCAGAGGTGAGCCTCGCTGCAGCCTGATAAGCAACTCCAGTTATTCCCCTTAGAGAGGTACGTGAGAGGTGATGGCAAGACTGCCAGGGGCTTCGGGGAAGAGCATGAGCCTGCTGATGAGTGCCCAGCGGGCAAGGAGCTGGGGGAAAAGTGGGGGCCTGGGAGGGACTGGGGCATGTTTCCATAGGTGCCTGGCCCTGGAGTCTGTCCTGTGTCTGCACAGCCAGCCAGGATTGGGGTGGGGGGCCCTGGAGCACCCTCTGTGTGCCCAGGACTTCAGAGGGAGCATGGCATGGAGGGAGCTCAGTAGACATTTGAGTGGGTGAGTGGATACATATGTGGTTACCCCTCAAACATGATCTCATGGCTCTTCTGGCCCACGTCTGAGTAAATGCATGTGGAAGCTCATTGCAAACTGGAAAGCATTTTATCACCATCTATCAGCATAGAGGAATGGCTTCCCCTCCCGTCAGCTGATCCCAAGAGGTGCTTTGGGTCCGGGCTGCGAGGCTCACCACATGTAAATCATTGCATGAGGGACCTTGGCTTTTTCCCTTGAATTCTGCACTAGTTGGATGGGTGGGGAAGGGTAGACTCTCTCAAGGAAGCTACTTACAAAATATGTGCACCTCTTTCTCGGATGGATATAACTGACACCTGGAAGAGAGGAAGAAGATCATGTATTCCAGCCCTCGCCACATCCTGGAGTAGGGAGCAGGGGCTGTGAGGAGGTGGCATACTTCCCACATCCCCCAGTGAGTAGGGGGCAGCCAGCAGAATCCAGGGCTTTGCCTCTGCTCAGGACCACTATGTCTTATAAACATTCAATTTTTAGTTAAAAGTCATGTTCAAAACATTATGGTGATCACATGAAAATGGACAAGAAAAGTGGTACCCCAACTCACCAGGCGATCCTGAGACAGGAAATCAACCTCTCAGAGACTCTTAACATTAATGAATCCGGTGGTGCCTGGGATGTCCATTACACACATTCTTGAACATTCTGCAGCCAGCTTCACAGTGGAGAGTTTGCAAGCCACTGTTTAGGAGAGTAGACACAGGTCTTACTAGTGTTTTATTTAATGCTAGTGTCACAGAGTTACTTATGGCCAAATACCTCAAGACAGATTATGCACTTTGGAAATTAAAATGCCTTTTAAAATTTTTTTCAGTGTAAAAGCAATATATCCTCATTAGATTTCTGCAGCATTTGAATTTTTATGTATTCTGTAAAAGTGTAAGTCCCTCCACTTAATCCCCCAAATCCTCCAGCAACATTTGTCTCTAGATATGTGGTAGCATCTTATTGTTAATTTATTTTACAAAATGAGAGTAAATATAACATTCTTGTACAGCTTGCTTTTTTTACTTAACAAATTATGAATATGTTTCTCTGAAAGTACATATCACCCTCATTCTTTTTAACTTTTCTCTGTTGTTTTATACAATGAAATGACCATAGTTTATTAATCAGTCCTGTGTTGATCAAGATACAGTTGTTTCTAATTTTTCACTAATATTAACCAGGCTACAAAGACCATTTAAATAAAAAACAGCTTGTGTAATCGGGTAAGGGTTTCTGTATGACAAATTCCTTCTTAGAAATAGAATNGGAAGGGTGCTCTCAGAGGTGAGCCTCGCTGCAGCCTGATAAGCAACTCCAGTTATTCCCCCTAGAGAGGTACGTGAGAGGTGATGGCAAGACTGCCAGGGGCTTCGGGGAAGAGCATGAGCCTTGCTGAAGCATTTGTAGGTGGAGGGTGATGAGATTTACTGGTAGAGATAAAGCAGATATACTGGAATCGAGAACTAGAGCTTTCCCTCCTTATGTATGTGTACATATAACACACACACACACAAATAACATCTTTTGGTGATCTATCTGACCTCCTCTACCACAGGTACTTGTTGCTATGTCAGTTGGTGCTTTGACATCTGGAGATCAGGTTCTTCTCCGTCCTTGGAGTCCCTTGTCCCTCTTTCTCACTCTCTCCCATTGCAGCCTGTCTGGATTCTACAGTTGCTCATCTCGGGCGAGCCATGCGGACCCTCTGCCATGCCCCTCTTTCCCGCCTCCTCTCCCCCTTGCTGTCCTCTCTCTCCTAGCTGGAAGGACAGGCAGCCCTGGGACATACGGACAGATGCCCCAAAGCACAGACAGTCGAGAGGTAAAGACTGAGTTCTACACTCAGTCCTCCACCTACGGCCTAGGGACCCGGCCGGTTCCTCCCCTCTATCGCACTCTGGGGTATTGGTCTGTGAAGTGAGGCTCACTCCAAGGGAGGGAACGAGGTGTGCGGGCAACTGTAAAAGGCTAGCATCTTATGGCCTCCTCTGGGCCTGCTGTGGACACATGGAGCTACACCCCTTTCCCCCATGCAGCTCTTGGCTGCTTTTGGTGGGGAGCAAAGGTCTCCAGGAGAAAGAGGATCAGGTAGGAGTGTCAGTCTTTCCTCCTCTTGAGGCCATAAGGACTAGAGGGCTGCAGACCTGGTGTTGTCCCGAGGCCCCGATGGCCAGACAGGCTGTGTGGGAGGAGGATATGTGGGGGGGCGCAAAGATCACCAACTGTCAGGTGTGTGCCCCTGAGAGGGCACTTGGGAGACAGGACAATCCCACACAGCGCTCAGGTCTCTGAGAAGGAGGGTCTCTAAGAAACACAGGTGGGGATGGAACCCTTCACACAGTGGCTGCCTCTCCCCCATTGTCCTCCTTGTGCAGTTGAAACCACAGCTCAGCGTGTGTGTGTGTGTGGGGGGGGGTGTGGAGACGTACATTTCTGACCCTGTAAGTCATACATTTGCTGTGATCTGGGCAAACTGTATCCTTTTAATGCGAAATCTGTCTCTTTCCAAACTTAAAAATAATTTTCACCAGATTTAGACAAACTTAATTCACTCATTCACTAAATATTTATCGAGCACTTACTTTGAGCCCTGTCCTGTATTAGGCACAGAGAGAGCAGTGGTGAGTAAAGCCGAGTCCCTGCTGCCTTTGTGGGGCTCACAGTCCAGGCAAGCTCCAGCCTGCAGGCCAAACATGGCCCATTCCTTGTGACATTGTAAATAAAGCTTTATTGGCACACAGCCTTGCCCATTCACTTCTGTGTTGTCTGTGGCTATTTCATGCTACCATGGTGGGGCTGAGTAGTTGTGACAAAAATTACCTGGCCCACAAAGCTGGATTTTTCTGCTTTATAGAAAAATTTTGCTGATCCTCGGTCTAAGCTAGCCCTGTCTAAAAGAAATATGAAGTGAGTTAGGTGTGTAATTGAAAGTTTTCCAGTAGTCATGTTAAAAAAGGTAAAGTGAAACAGGTGATTAGTTTTAATAATATCACGTATATAACTCAATATATCCAAGATGTTATCATTTCAACATGGAATTTGATAAAAATACTAATGAGTTATTTTACCTTTTTTTGGTCTGCACCTTTTACTTAAAGCACATCTCAGTTGGGATGAGTCACATCTTGAGTGCTCAGTGGTCCATGTGGCTGGTGACACCATGTGGACAGGGTGGAACTCGCAAGAGAGACATGATACCAATAAGTCCAGTGTGAGACACTGAATGAGCAATGTGGGACTGCTGACACTGACTAGCTTACGGTGGGCCCGTACCAGTTTCTCACCTCCATGGAAGCCCATGGCATAGGGACTAATGGAGGAAATAGAACCCATCCCAGGAAAGCAGGGGTGGCTGGGGAGAGAGAGCTGGGGAGGGCTCCATGGGGAAGGGGCAGGGGCAGGTGGTGGGGGTAGGGCTAGTCTGGCAGGACACCCTCAGCCTGGATAATTTGAGGAAAGCTTCATAAGAGGCTCTTTCCAGCAGTGTGGGAGAAATTTCAGGAAACATCTATGACAGTGCAGTCCCCCAGGGATAGTGACATAGGCTGAAGGGGCAAGGCAGTGGCAGCATGATGTGGGGGTGTGACGTGCTCATAGAAATGGGGCAGAGGGAGCTGTGTGGACAGGTGCTGCTGTGGCTGCTGTGGCCTCTGTGCACAGGCCCAGGCAGCCTGGGGCTAGTCCTCAGGGAGGGAGCTGGTGCCCAAAGATTTGGACCTGCTGTCCTCTCGCCTGGCTCTCCTATCCTCCTGGGGTGTCCTCCTGTCCTCATGCACTGACCCCAGTGGGAAGCTGGAGGGGAAGAGAATATAAGAACCAGATCCTGCTGATGAGTGCCCAGCGGGCAAGGAGCTGGGGGAAAAGTGGGGGCCTGAGAGGGACCGGGGCATGTTTCCATAGGTGCCTGGCCCTGGAGTCTGTCCTGTGTCTGCACAGCCAGCCAGGATGGGGGTGGGGGGCCCTGGAGCGCCCTCTGTATGCCCAGGACTTCAGAGGGAGCATGGCATGGAGGGAGCTCAGTAGACGTTTGAGTGGGTGAGTGGATACATATGTGGTTACCCCTCAAACATGATCTCATGGCTCTTCTGGCCCACGTCTGACTAAATGCATGTGGAAGCTCATTGCAAACTGGAAAGCATTTTATCATCATCTATCAGCATAGAGGAATGGCTTCCCCTCCCGTCAGCTGATCCCAAGAGGTGCTTTGGGTCTGGGCTGCGAGGCTCACCACATGTAAATCATTGCATGAGTGGCCTTGGCTTTTTCCCTTGAATTCTGCACTAGTTGGGTGGGTGGGGAAGGGTAGACTCTCTCAAGGAAGCTACTTACAAAATATGTGCACCTCTTTCTCGGATGGATATAACTGACACCTGGAAGAGAGGAAGAAGATCATGTATTCCAGCCCTCGCCACATCCTGGAGTAGGGAGCAGGGGCTGTGAGGAGGTGGCATACTTCCCACATCCCCCAGTGAGTAGGGGGCAGCCAGCAGAATCCAGGGCTTTGCCTCTGCTCAGGACCACTATGTCTTATAAACATTCAATTTTTAGTTAAAAGTCATGTTCAAAACATTATGGTGATCACATGAAAATGGACAAGAAAAGTGGTACCCCAACTCACCAGGCGATCCTGAGACAGGAAATCAACCTCTCAGAGACTCTTAACATTAATGAATCCGGTGGTGCCTGGGATGTCCATTACACACATTCTTGAACATTCTGCAGCCAGCTTCACAGTGGAGAGTTTGCAAGCCACTGTTTAGGAGAGTAGACACAGGTCTTACTAGTGTTTTATTTAATGCTAGTGTCACAGAGTTACTTATGGCCAAATACCTCAAGACAGATTATGCACTTTGGAAATTAAAATGCCTTTTAAAATTTTTTTCAGTGTAAAAGCAATATATCCTCATTAGATTTCTGCAGCATTTGAATTTTTATGTATTCTGTAAAAGTGTAAGTCCCTCCACTTAATCCCCCAAATCCTCCAGCAACATTTGTCTCTAGATATGTGGTAGCATCTTATTGTTAATTTATTTTACAAAATGAGAGTAAATATAACATTCTTGTACAGCTTGCTTTTTTTACTTAACAAATTATGAATATGTTTCTCTGAAAGTACATATCACCCTCATTCTTTTTAACTTTTCTCTGTTGTTTTATACAATGAAATGACCATAGTTTATTAATCAGTCCTGTGTTGATCAAGATACAGTTGTTTCTAATTTTTCACTAATATTAACCAGGCTACAAAGACCATTTAAATAAAAAACAGCTTGTGTAATCGGGTAAGGGTTTCTGTATGACAAATTCCTTCTTAGAAATAGAATGGCCTGAGCATTTTAAATATTAATTGACATTGCCAAATTACCATCCACACAAACATGCAAAATGTATACTTTTCAATGATCTGTAGAACTTTTACCAGAGAGAATGCTTTTGGATGGAAGTGACAGAAATTTTAACTCCAACCACTTTTAAACAAACAAAAATATATTGTATTACATAATGGGGAAGTTTGCTATCAAAGCTTAAAAAATATCAGAGCCTGGTTCTCTCTGACTCCCAGCTTGGCTCTACTGTCTGCTGGGTGTCTGCCTTACTTTTGGACAGGTTCTCTCCTCATGGCACAGAAGGGCTGCCAGCAGCAACTGGGCTACATGCTTCTAGTTCCACATGGGGGGAACGGATCTTACCAGCAGCATCTCTGGCACAAGCCCTGAGAATCGCTCTGATTGGATGCCTTTTGGTCACATGCTCATCCCTGAACCAATCAGTGTGGCCATGGCAATGTAACATTGGGTTGGTTTAGCTTGGGGTCATGTGTCCTAGCCCTGGGGCTGGCTGTGGCCTCTGCCCATACCTTGTGGAAGAGAGTGGCCTCCTGGGCATGTGGCCTGGTGCTCGCCTGGGGTCTCATGCTCAGAAGGCCCCACTCTTGGTTTAATGTTCCTCTGTTGTCATCTTACAAATTCTCAATGATTGTTGAACAAGGGGGCCCACATTGTCATTTTGCATGGAGACCCATGTAGCTGGCCGCTAGATGAAAATTGGGGCTGTTTCTAGAAAAAGGGGAAATATAGCCGAGTCCACAAAATATAAATGTCCACTGCAGTGGTCTGTGCTAACTAATGTGGTTCAGAGTTTTTCCTTCAGTAGTTTTGTCACCTGTCCTCTCCAGTCTTTCGCCCTGCATGTAATCGCAGTGCTGGGCTAAGTGGTCACCAAGGGTGTTTCAGGGCTGCTGTGCTCTGATTTATGATGCCCACCTCGCTTACACTATGAAAATCATTCTGCACTTGCACCGTGTTTATGCACACGGTAATACTCTTAAATATAAGCTGCCTCCATTGTATTGCTATTGAATAGTGACCATGAATTAAAAGGAAAGGATTCAGTTACAAGAATAAAAAAACTGCATCAATGGGCCCCAGCTTCGTTCATCTCTTTGTAACCACCAGAGTTGTACAAAACATCCAATAAGAAAATCCCAGGGTTTTGGGCAACACATTTTGAAGATTTTTGTAAATTGATAACAGTTTGGTATAGTGGATTAGACATATTTTTGTGATCTGCTTTTTTTTCTTTTTACAAGTAACCCAATTATTTCCCTCCAATAGAGGACAGCAATGGCACCTAAGAGTTTCTGATGTATTTCCTTTCATCCTCATAAATGGTCCCAGCCACACATTTCAGAAAAAACCATATTACATGGCCAATATTCCAAAAAAGTGATTAATATTTAACTTAGCTATCAATTTAGGAACACATTCTTTTGTAAGAAAAGGAAATGGCAGCATTCCAGAGAAGTTAAAGTCACCTTTGGCCATCCTCTGCCACTTTCCACTTGCTGCCACCCATTCTCAGCCCTCATTCCTTCTAAGGTAACTGCTGTTATCATTCTGTGCCTCTAGAATTTTTCCATGTGTTTAGAGATAGATATATCTAGATAGATAGTCACAGAAAATACATAAAATTGTTTTGACATACAAGGTATCATAACGTACATCTCTTTTGACTTTTTTTTTTTTTTTTTTTTTTTTTACCTTGACACAGCTTGGCAGTTATCCATGTGATTATATACAGACCCACCTCATCCTTTTAACTGCAGGAGAGTTTGTGCTGTAGAATTATTCCACATTTTATATAGCCTTGATGGGACTTTAGATTGATTTACGGTTTTTACTATTTCACAAAAAAATGCTGCAATGAACATCCTTGCACATGCCTTTGAGGGTATGTATTTCTCTAGCCTGGGGACCGAGAAGTGGTAAAGGCCACAGGGTGTCCTTGTCAGCACTTTTTTTTTTTTGACTGGTAAGGGGATCTTAACCCTTGGCTTGGTGTTGTCAGCACCATGCACAGCCAGTGAGCGAACAAGCCATCCTATATAGAATCCGAACCCAGGGCCTTGGTGTTATCAGTACCTCACTCTCCTGAATAAGCCACCACCCAGCCCTCACAGGGTGTCCTTGTAAAGGGAACTTGAGCTGGTGGATTGGGGGCTTTCAGGATCATACCTCTGGGAAGTAGAGGCAGTGAGCTGGGGCAAAGGGGGGACTCGGGCTGTGAAGAAACTGCACCCAGTCCCGGTTGCCCCACGGTTGGGGCTGTGCTCTGGAGCAGAGGTGGCTCTTCAGGGTTGTTCTGAGCTGGGGCCATGAAGCCAGGTGCGTGCACCCCACAATGGTCAGCGACTGGAGATGGGCTGCCCTGGGGAAGGGGTGTCTTTGACTGTCTTTAGTGATCCCA
Organism: Galeopterus variegatus; assembly: GCF_000696425.1. Taxonomy (NCBI): domain Eukaryota; kingdom Metazoa; phylum Chordata; class Mammalia; order Dermoptera; family Cynocephalidae; genus Galeopterus; species Galeopterus variegatus. The sequence continues at coordinate 17,056 of NW_007728055.1, read as the reverse complement.
GTAGGGATGGGGATAGCAGGAGTGCGCTGGTGGTGACTTGGCTGTGGCCAGCAGCCATGAGCACCCAGGCAGAGCACCACCGGCCTGGGGGGCAGCACAGTCAAGGAGCAAGGTGAGATTGCCTTCAGTGTGCCATGTACTTGAAGAGCAGGCATGGTCAGAAGACGGACGGATCTGGATCGCTTGATTCCAGAGGGTAGGAGTCGCTGCTAGCTCTTCGGAGGCAGATTCCACGGCATGCAGGACACAGACCTGCATGTTTGAAGCCATTTCTGAAAACAGTCTTTGTTTGCAGCCGCCTGGACAATTTCATTCTATGACCCAGTCAAGGGTAACTTAGCCACATATTTTTTTCCTTTCCAATGCAAATGATTTCTATGGTAATCATGCAGTGCAGGACATCTTTCAAATGCCCCTGACTAGTGACTCTTTCAAAGCCCAGTGAAAACCTCTAAATGCAAATTGTCACCCATTGTCACATGCTGAGCTCTGCTGGGGCCTGGCCTCATCAGTTAGAAGGACTTGAGTAAATTGGGGTTTGATAACTTATTTTTACACAATAAATTTTATTAAGCTTAAATGGGAATCATTAGCTGAAACACTTAATTAAAACTATGGCCGAATTAGATGAATGCTGAGGAGAGTTCTGTGAATTTACTGCCTGATCATCTACAGGCTTGCTCAGTAATACACTCCCCAAACTCCTTAATGAAGCCATTAAGTGCATAAATATCATATGTGCCAAATGGCAAAATTTAGTGATGATCTAACCCAATTTACTTGCTAAGTAAATAAACCGTGATGAAAGAAGCACTAATTCGTGCTGATGATGATCATGGGATGAAATCCCTTACCTGCCTGAAAACAGGTATTTTAAATAAGTGATTTACTGCACCTGGAGGCTTGGTAGCAAGGGTCTTCTGAAGTCTCCTTGCTCTGCTTCCTGAACCTTCCTTCCTGTGGATGCAGAGCACACACCTGGGCCACAGGCCCACCAGGTTTAATTCGCTGTGCTAATTGATGGGGAGCTGAGAGAAGTTCCTTCTCAGGGCGCTCCTCATCTGCTTGCAAAGTTGGGTGCATTCAAGGTCAACTTCACACCTGGAATTGCTGTGGTGTTGGAGGCCCAGAGGGCTGCAGGTGTGGCTGTGGCCACACCAGCCTCCCCGCCCACTCCCACTCTCACTCTGAGAATTGGCTTATTTGAACAGTCGGACCTTCACTGCTTGCAGGTGGATCCCATGCCCCACATTCAGTAGCTGGGCTAAGGAGAAGGGAATGGAATGAGACCATGTTGGTAGCTCCCAGGTGGATGCCGCAGGAATCCCCTTGGATGACCTGGGTTGACCCACCTTTGTTCTTGCCTTGCTCACTGCTCCACCTGCATCAGCACCGTGACCTGCCTTTCCTGCCACCTGGAGAGCTCCATCCCCAGATAACCAGATGGCTGCCCCCTCTCCCCCATGCCTGGGCTGCCAGCTGACCTTCTCTCACCAAGGCGTCTGAATAGGACCCCCTCCGGTCATCCCCTCACCCTGGTGTCTACTCATTTCATAGCTCTTGTCCCCACATGACAGGTCTTATATTTATTCCTTTATTGTTGGTCTCCCCTCCCATGGATGTACAGTGGAGCCAGGGAAGGGAGTAGGCACTTTTTTCCATTATGAATCCCTAGCATTTTGTGCCTGTCATGTGGTAAATGCTCTCTAATTACTCTTTTCAATACATGAGTGAATGAATGAATGAATGATTATCAGCAACCATGTGGAGTCCCCACTGTGCCCCGGGCACTGTGCTAGGACAGTGGTGCCCTTAAATTGGTTACCATCTACCAGGGGTCAGAAATGAACAGGAGGTTACAAAAAAGCAGGTTGAGTCCCCTGATGGGAATTGCAGGGCAGTTTGTGTGTGGGGACAGGGGCCACAGCCGTGGGGGAGGTGTGATCACCCTGGTGCGTCTGTGTAGTGAGGGAGGAGATCAAGGATGACCTCCAAGGAACTCTGGCAACACACACAGGGAAGAGCAGCCTTCAAAGAGCTGAGAAGCAGCATGGAGAGCCTGATGGAACCCAGCAGAGAGAGGGTCCCAGGTGCAATGAGCAAAAGTGAGCCGAGGGCACTGTCAGCCAAGTCCACGGTGCCCAGCAGGCGAGAAGGGCCAGAGCAGAGAAGCATGGCTGCTCACTAGGACAAGGAGGCTGTGGTGGGTGACGAGCAAGTGGTCCCAGCCAAACTGCAGTGAAGAGAAGAGTGTTAAAGGGAGAAGTGGAGACAGCACTGGTGGGCGCTCTCCAGAAGTTCGGCTGCTGAATCCTTCACGTGGTAGAATCCCCACTTTACCCAGGACAGCCTCCAATGGATTCTGGCCAACTTCCAAGCTTGATTATGATCACCATGATAGTGGGTTCCAAAGTGCTGATGTGTTTGGGAGATGCTTGTAGATGGCCCACAGACATGGCAACAAGTGACAGTGAACCACGTGGCTAATGAGCTCCTGCGTTTCCAAATCTCTTCCATCCTGAACGCAGAAAAGAGAAAGCCTCCTTTAGATTTAGAGAAATACTCTCTCTCACTTGCCGATCTTCCTTTCTCTAAAAGACGAGAAGCCTCTGTGGGCAGCAGCATCTGCCTCAACTCATAATATTCCCGGGCTTCCTGTAACCGGTGTTTTGTGACGACGTGTATGGATAGTCTCCTTACCACTGTACTGGGTCGAACAGTGTCTCCCAAAATTCATGTCCAGTCAGGACCTCAGAATGTGACCTTATTTGGAAATAGAGCCTTTGCCGATATAATTAATTGGGACGAGATTGTATCATATTAGAGTAGGTCCTAATTCAATGACTAGTATCCTTATAAGAAGAGGGAAATTTTGACACAGAGACAGACACACAGAGAAGGCCATATCATGACAGATCACACAGACAGAGATTGGAGTGACACAGCCACAAGCCGAAGAGTGCCAGGGGTTGCCAGTAACTACTGGAAGCTCGGAGAGGCTAAGGAGGATCCTCCCCTAGAGCTTTTGCACAGGACGTAGCCCAGCTAATATCTTCATTGTGGAATTCTGGCCTCTGGAACTGTGAGAGAATACATTCCTGTTGTTTTAAGCCACCCAGTTTGTGTGATTTTTTATGACAACCTTAGGAAACTAAAACAACCACTTTGTGAAAATTGATCAATTAATAATTAAGAAAAATGGCCTGATAATGGTAAATTGATGCTCAGTTTGAAATTCACAAAAATTCTTTTGCACATGTGTTATCTTGGGTGAATCTTCTGAAGTGATGTAAAAACACAAGGTTCTGACCTGAACCACAGATTCTTCACAATATTAAGCATACTTTATCTTAAAAAAGTAAACTACCAACACTCGCACAAAAAACAGATTTTTGTTGATGTGTATTTTTATTTTAAATACATTTGATAAAATTGGGCCATGGGACAGGTGGCCTGGCTTGAAATAAAGAAATCTGTGGATATATCCTGTCCCGTTCTCATTTATAGCCTCAGAGGCATAAAAGCATATTTTCAAAAAACCATCCCTTCTGTATGAAAGCAGATTTATCATTCAGATCCATCATTAATTTCCCAATGATGTTCTCACTGGCCATAAAAAAGACTTAGAGCTCTTTATGAAAATTTTATTCTAGAGAAGATAGTCTTGGAACATGGTTTGCACCGACCTTTTAACCTCTGGTTCCCCGTGTTGTTATTATTAAGTAATAATGTTGCTTCCTACCAACATAATTCTTCCTTGTTTGTACTTCAGAGACCAGTGATGCCCTTTGGTGTGGAGGACATATCAGCACTTGGTTGTCGCCCGGTGCTCCTGGCTGGTCCCCATATGGCTGCTTTGGTGGCAATCTCACATCACTTTTATGAGTACATCAACTTACTTGCAATTAAGTTTAGATTGTCTAATAAAATCTGGTGACATTTTAGCTTACAGTTTATGTCTCAGTAAAAGGCTCCAAATGTTACTGCCATAAGAATCCATGTGACAACCCAACAGAAGCCTTTTATTTCTGGCTGGACAGCTGAGTATGCATTTAGAAACGGTGCAGCAGAGAAGTGGAGGATCCAGGGGTTGTGACCATTGCTGCCTCCTGAGGATTTTATTTTCCCTGTCAGTTCCTCTCCTCAAAAACATTCGGTATTTACTGATAGCGAGAGCTGGGAAATGGGCGGAGATGCCTCTGGGGTGGGCTTTGTGTGGGAGCCGCAGACAGAGAGCTGAGCAAACCTCAGAGGAGGTTGGGCTTCCTCCTGGACTGGCTTTGGTCCTTAGAAAATTAGGCGTCTGTGTTCAGCTCAGGTCAGTTCCATTACGGTCATCTAGGTGCTAAGATTCTCAACTGGGGGCCATGTGGCAGTGTGTGGAGACATTTTTGATCATCCACACCTGGGTGGTGGTACTACTGGCATCTAGTAGATGAAGGTCAGGGATGCTGCTGACATCCTACAATGCACAGGACAGCCCCCACCACAGAGAATGATCCAGTCCCAAATGTCCATAGCACTGAGGTTGAGGAACTCTGATCTAACTGAAACCTTACTAATAAAGCCTTGGCATTCCCACCTGGCTTCTTGGGGTCCTTGTCTTTTCTCTTTGAGGCATGGTTTTGTTCAGTCCTTAAAAGCAGCAGGCCTTCTCCAGATGAAAACACTGGGTAAGGTTGGGATAAACGGCCGGCCCATCTCCAGCCCCTGCCTGCCAGGGGAGCGTGGTGAACGGGGTACAGAAAAAACGCTTGGTGTTTTTAGGAGACAGGAGACACAAGATGGAATATGCTGCCAGATTTTGGGGAAGCAGGAAAGGAGCCCCAGTAATATGCTTCAGATCTACTGAAAGAGCTGCAACTTGGAAGCTTCATTTACAAATAGAAAGCATGTGCTTTGTGGGGGAAGAAAAAATGCCTAGTACATTTGGAAATAGCCTTCCAGAAGCTGTCAGGATTTATGACCCCAAACTACACTAACGGGTGCTCCGAATGAATCTCTAGGTGTAATGTGCATGAAGTGTGGAGTATTCCATGACTCTTACTCTTAAAAGCTTATAGATTCCAGAAATGAAACCAGTTCACGCACAAAGTATCCTGTCTTAGAACATGGTCGTTTCATACTTACCTTGTGTGGGGGTCAGGGTTGTGAAGTATTGTGGTTATACCCAAAGATCTTCAACGGTGTGGAAGAGGCCCTGCTATTTATAGCTCTCCTCATCGCGGCTTGCAGCACATGCATTAATCTCTCTGAGAGTTCTGAGCTCCCAAACGCCTAAGGAGATATGCTAAACCCTTTCCCCCATGGCATTCTTCCAGACAGAACTGAAGAGCAGCAGAGGACGGCACATTTATACTGAGTCTGCAGTTTCCTAAACATGGAGAAGATGAACGGCTCTCAGTTAAGGAACACGGGTCAGATAGGAGCCTGAAATTGAATATTCGAGCTGACACAGGAGAGACGCAATGTGAGTGCCCCATGAAGTTTGCCGCATATCTAAGCTTCTTAAGACCCTGTGATTAGAAATAGATTGAGGTCAGGGAGTGTGGTCCTATTTGAATTAATGAAAAAGCCAAATTGCTCAGAGCACTGGTTTTTGTACTACCCGTCAGACTGCTAGGTTTTGTGGGGCATTTGGAGACCCCCTTTGCAGAGGTGGGGGGAACAGCTGGGCTCTGTCCTTTCCCTCCGTTCCTCTTCTGTTTCATAATTTGAGATTCCAATTAAGATTTCTGTGGAGGAAAAAAAAAATGACTCTGCTATTAATTAGAATACTAACATGAACTATTTTAAAAGAAAAAATTAATCTGTTTACTCTTGAGTGCTGCAGAGGTTTGGTAGAGTGGAATGTAAAAGGGCTTTGTTGTTGAACAAACCTCGGTCAAAAATCTAAGTGCCCATTCACTAGTCTCTGTGACCTTACTGTTACCAGAGGAGAGGGGCTGGGAAGGTCTGATACCTGACCTCAACCCTGTCCCCTGCCAGGTTCTTGACTCTACCACAGGAAAGAATTCAAGAGTAGAGTCAGAGTAGAAAGCAAAAGCAAATTTCATGTAGAAAGTAAGGAGTACACACTTGATAGGCAAAGTGCAGCTGACTCGAGAGTGAGTAGCAACTGCTTTTCTCCTGACTTCCACCTTTTAGAGTTGGCTACCTATACATATTCATACTATCTATGAATATTCAACTAAGGGGGTGGTTCCTGACTATATAATTTGTAGCCTTGTACATGCTCTTTTTCTTTCAGCACATGCTCAGTGGTCAAATTCCAGCATATATACTGAGTATACTTAAAATATTCTCAGGGCTCTCTAGTGCCTCCAGTAGAAGGTCATTCAAGGACTAACTTCTTTCTACTGAGCATGCTTGACTGAAATTGATCAAACTTGCCTCCTGCAATCTCAGTCTTCCTGAATTGTGCTCAAAAAATAGGTGCAACATGCAACAGTAACTCTCTTCTAACTCAGGCCCTGGGGAGGGGCCTGAGATTTCAGGGAGTGGTTTGAGATCAAGATTCTGGGAAACTGAGCACCTCCTATCTCATTACCCCTGCTGATTCTGTTTCCACATGTTTAACATGGATAGTAATTCATACCTTTGGGGGCACTGTGAGGACTACAGGGGATTATATCCAGAGCTCAGTTTGAAGGTGACTGCTGCAAGGGTCCAGACAATGGGCCTGCTTAAGCAAAGGAGGTGGGGTCATAGACGGCAATCAGTGCGTGGAGGTCTTGGTTCCCCATCTCAGGTCCCTACCGACCTTTCTAAGGCCTGAATCATTTAGAGTTCTTTGGTAGCAAGCAACAGAAACCAGCTCTGTCTATCTTAAGCAACAAAGAAGTTTACCTGAAGTCTGCTGGGTGGCTGGGACACAGAGTGGACAGGAATGCTGGAGAATTAGGCTCTAGAGCAAGACAGAAGCCAGAGTTGCCCCATTCAGAGAACAGAACTGACCTGAGAGCTGCTTGGGCATTACTGATGGAATCAAGCTGATGTGGTTTGGTTTTCATTTCTTTCCTGACTTGATTCCTTCCAGCTTTGTTTTGGTCACAAGCCTGGTTCTCTGGGGAAGGCAGAACACTTTGACTGTGTTGAGGTGCAGAAAGCCATTGCCCCCAAATGTGAAGCTTTCACATGCTGGAATAAAGAAGCAGCTTCAAAGTCTCTCTGAGCCCCTCATCCATCAATCCTCTGCCACTCTCCAAAGCACAGGATGATGCCGTTCCCGTATCTGCCATAAGTCTGGACCCATCAAAGAAGAAGACAGTGACCTCTGGTCATTTCCTGAGTTTTCATTAACTTAACTCACCTTACAAAAAAGAAGACTGGAGTCTTATCAGCACACCTGGACAGACTTTTGTCATAGACCATTTCCTCTATGTTGGTTCCTGTCAGTATTTTGAAGAGAATTGCTTTCCAGTCACTGCTCTGTGGGCCAAACAGACTTTGTCCCGGGCCATTGCGTGTTCCCCAGGCCCATTGAACCCCTCCTAAGAATCATTAACTCCTACACCCCTATCTCCCCTTTCCCTATGAAGATGGGTATGTAAGCTCTGTACCCCAGTGGAAAATTGGGACATTACTCTCTTGTGATTCTCCTGTGCATTTCCCCTCCCAGCACATTAAATTATAAAATCTGTTATGCCCCTTCTCCATATTAATTCACTCTGTTTATTAGTTCATTTTTCGGGGAGCTTTCAGGGGGCTGAAGTGGAAGTTTTCCTTGGCCCCCACAACTTCATGCATTAAGCCTCTGCACAGTGGAGCAGAGGTGAGGTCCCGAGCACACCCAGATACTGGTAAGAAAGGGGAAAGGATGCTGGGGGCCAAAATGCTAATGTGCACTGCGGGCTCATGCCCCCTGCATGCCAAGGCCATCCTCCTCTCTTAGGTTTTCTTACTTAAACCACTGTCCTCTCCTAGCTGGTAAAAAGTTATTGTCTTTCCCAAGTCACTGCCCCAGCTTGTTTATCTGAAGTCAGGATTTTGCAGAAGCATCGGCTGCCACTGCAAATATTCCTGTCATCAGTCAGGCAAGTGGCATCTGCTACCGTTTTAGAGAGTCTGAGAGTCTTTCTAATGATGCACTCCAAAAGCTTGCTCTTAGATCTCAAAAGTTTCCCAGTTAACTAATAACCAGGTCCCCAAAAACGATGTGAACAAACATTCATTCCCAGTGCATTTCATAGACAGGCCCTCAATATGTGGGTTTTGGATGAAAACTGAATAAATTATTGGCATGTATTATTTCAGGCAAATGCCCGGCTCCCCTATTTGTCCCCCTGTGCAAGGACATCTTTAGTATTCGGTGGGAAAATTCATTCAATTTGTTTCAACAGTATCTTATTCTGTAAGATTATATGAAGAAATCTAGAAAAAAAATAATACAGGTATAATGGTTAATTTAAAAATGCCTGCAAAACTAAGAGAAACAAACAGCCTCTGAGTTTCACGCTTATGAAATATTTATTCAGTGGCAAAGAAGACACTGAAAGTCAGAAATGAACTTTGCAAAGTAATTACTTTTGATCCCAGCAAAATCCATTCGAAGGCCTCCAGGTAAACATCTCTGATGGGCTGGAGGTGAATTGTAAAGCAACTTCACGCTTTTAAAGGAAACAAGGAATGAACCAAAGTAAGTAACTTGTCTAGGGCCCTGTTGAAAGTGTTCCTATGTGGAACTTTCTAGATGGTGCTCCTTGTGAGCTGAGCAGAGATGGGGATGAAAGGGAGATGAGATATGATCAGATGGCAAATGAGAGAAGCCACAGGCATCAAGACCAAGAAGGGGGTTTCACCCTTCGTAAAGAGACGTTAAGTAATGCACATGTATTTAGAAAGAGAGTATGTGCTACTAATTTTGATAAAGATCTTTAAAATGACATTAAAATGGAAATACACTCAAACTAGTCATCTCCTGGGAAAATGTCAGTAGTTATGTTCCATTTGTTTTTCATTTTGTTCCAATGCTCCTGTGAAAATAGCTTTATCTTTAGTACTCCCAGAGTGGAAGAATGACGTTCCAGGGAGAGGGTTTAAATTCATTTTGGTTTAAATGAATTCTCTAGGGAGGGTTTGTTCTGTGTGATACATGCAAGCTTTTCCGAGGACTGAGCTTATGTGGGTGCTTATTCCAGGTGCATGCTGCATTCTTAAATCTTTGAATTTTAAGCCTCTCTTGGAGGAGGCCAGGGTCCATTCCCAAGCTTAAGAAGTAACATCACTGACCAAAGAGCCCCGTAAGAAACACCTAGGTTCCAAGTTAATATGTAGCTCATACCCAGTAGGACTTAATTTCCCTGGCTCTGCACAGGTCTAGCTGAAAATGATCTGATTGGCTTCAGAAGATGTTCTAGGGCTATTTTTCTGTTTTAAAAATTTTAACTTGTTAATTCTTTAATAGACAAATAAAAATTGTAAATATTTATCTTACCTTAAATTGAGCTAATTAACATATGCATTACCTCCCATACTTATTTTTTTGTGGTGAGAACACTTAAAATCTACTCTCTAAGCAATTTTCCAGAATACATACCCTGTTATTAACTGTAGTCACCATGCTGTCTACCAGGGCTCTTCTTACCTAGATTTAAACAACCACCCCTCAGGAAGGAAGGTGAACCTTCACAATTTCATTCTCAGGGGACATCAGTGTCAAGGCTAACAGAGACAGGTTCCCTTTTTTGAGAGATGTCATCAGAAAAGAATATTCTATAAATTCCACATATGCAAAAAAAAAAAAAAAAGGTAGAAAAACTTGAACCTATCTCTTTGCTTTCAAAAAATCCCTAAAATCTTTCTTACAACTCAAATGTTATCTCTAGAACACTGCTTCTGGAACCTTCCTGCTGAAATCTTGGGACAACTTAAAAAAAAAAATTCCTTCTGCTCCCTAGTTCATAGGGAAAAGTAAAATTCGATTTAACATTTTTGAAAGAAAAGCCTGGAATTGGCCTACCTGTCTTTTCCCCTGTTGGATTACAAAGCAGGGGTGGTGGTGTGCAAAGATTCAGAACAGCCATAAAGGTCAAGTCATCCCCCAAAGAGGGCTGGAGACTAATCTCAGACTTTGTTATTACAGAGATTTTGGATTTTAAGCATGTGCTTTGGAAGGTCTGGAAGACAAGCTGGAGGTGTTTTCTTTGGGGTTATCCAGAGGGGCTGATCCTGAGTGTTCGTTCCAAGAGGAGGAGCGAAGGGGAATGCTTGCCGCATGCAACAAGTGCTTACCGAATGCCTAATGTGAACCAAACCCAAGAGCTGGCTTTGCATACAGAAGGCTTCTTAAGAAGCATCCAGGAGCTTTTGGTGCAGGAGCGGGTGGCAGGACAGGGGGGACAGGGGAGGAGGAGAGTCCAGGAAAGGGTGAGATTTGAGGTTAGAAGCAAAAACATAGAGAAGCAGGCGCTATGCAAGACACAATCAGAGGGATGGGCTGGGGTGGGGAGCATCTCTGCACCAGGCATCGTGTACTGAAAAGACAACAGAGCAGAAGATGCTAGCATGCCTTCTCAGACCTCACGCTTGCTCAGAAAGCCTCTGTGTGTTGAGCATCTCCAGCGTGCAGACACTTGCCATACTTGGTGCTCTGCTCTGGTCCTCTGACACTCTCACAGATGGGCAGACTGAGGTTGGACAGCTCAAGTCCAGTGGGTCTGACCCGGAAGGCCCCACCCCGTGCAGCCACTGCCCTGCCCTTCAACTTCAGCCAGATGTCCTTAGAGGCATTTTGGTATAAAACTCTTTGCAAAAACTACTTCCTCCCTGAGATTAAATAGATTCACTTTCTCTACTTGCTGCTTTGTATGCTTTGTGGGATCCTGGTTTGTTTGTTTGACTACATTCTTTTCTTCCACTAAGAAGACAGAAAAGGCTCCTTTCTCCCCCAGCAGATGTGACAGTATTGCTAAGTGACAGTGAGAAGTAATTAGCACCTCGAGTCCCACTGCCTGCAACCTGTCTGCATTGGTTCCCATGTTCCCTGTCAAGCGGCACTCCAAAGCGCATGGATAATTCATAGTCACATTCTGCATGCAGGTGGAGAGGGATTCTGCTTGGGCTGGTACTGGAGAAGGAGTTCAGTCTGGAGAGTGAGGATGTTTTCCTTCTGAAAGAGGTTTTTACTTACGGAACTGTCTGACAACCAGCCCAAATGGGCTCTTTGGAACATGCAGAGGTATCCCATCAACCAGCCCAGAGCCGAACCCTGAGAAGGGCTAATTGGTTTGGGGGTTTCAGTTTCTCTCTGTATGCTCAGTTGTAGCTTTTCAGGGCTTGTTCATTAACCCAACATATTTTTAAGGAGCACTGCTGAATGAATGAACACACCAGGGGCTTCTGCCCCTTAGTCATCAACAGGAACAAACAGATTTGTCGATGGCTTCCATTGTTACTCAAGGCCACAAGCTCAGCTGGGGACTGGGTTTCACGGGGTGATGGGGTACAGGGCAGTCTGCTGAGGCACTGGGCAGCCACAGAGTGGAAGAGTTACTCAGCTGCTGGGAGGGCATCTGGCTGTCTAGTGAGATTCCAGGAGACAGGATGATAAGGACCCCTCCCCCCCAAAACTCCCCAGGGGGAGTGGGCTCCCAGCTTACCTGGGACAATTGGCTCTTTCCTTGTATTTGATATTCAGAATGGAGCCATTTCTTGATTTCAGAGATTTACTTTCTAATGCATAGGGCACACATGCTTGCCATGATGGGGTCTCAGAAGACAAGTGGCCAAGTTCTCTTTGTGTGCATGTGAGCGTGAGTATATGTGTGTTTGCCTGAGCTGTGTATGAGTGTACGTTTGTGCACATATGTCTGTCTGTGCATGCACACCCAACTATGTGTGTGCATGTGTGTGAAGGTATGTCTGTGTGTGTACACTTGAGTGTGTGAATGTATGTGTGCTCCTGTGCAAGCATGCGTGTGTGCATGGTTCGCATGAGGTGTGTGTGTGTGTGTATCTACGTGATTGCCATAAGCCTTGGGTCATGGTGGTCTGCTACACAGCAGGAGGCCGGCTGGTAGGTCCCACATCCTTTGCCTTTGCTGTCCATGTTCCATTGATGTGACAGCTCTTGCCCTCTCTCCTGCCTCCCAGCCTCTCTTGTGGTATCCACCTAAACCCCAGTGGGTTTTCTCCTGGTCCTCTATCCAGATGTCATCTTGTCTTCACTTAGACATTCAGTGTTGCTCTTTACTTCTCTTAGGCTGCTTGCTGTTTCCTGCCTCATGAGTCAGGGGGGTCAGTTGGTAGCAGTCTTCTCTGGAAAAGGAACATCGTCATTTTACAATAACCAGATAGTTATTGTATTACTACTGCTTCTGGTAACAAGGATGCTCTCTCTGAGCATCTGCTCTTTGCTGGGTCCTCTCAAAGCACCTCATAGACATCACTTCATTCACTGTAGCCCTCCCTCTGAAAAAGGCCCTTCACCATCTTCAGTGGTCCAGAAGACTGAGGCCACAGGGACTGATGTAACTTGCTCAGAGTAACGTCGTAACTCCAGGATGCAGCGAGGACTTGAACCCAGGTGGCCAGCTCCGCAGCCAATGGCATTTCTGCTTGCTATGCTGTCTTTCCACGCACAGCACTCTGCTAGGTATAAAGGAGACATTTAAATACCTATGAAGTCTAAACAATCTGAGTTACTGGGTCTCTAAAGGTGAATATGCCAATTCTAGGGATCTCTTAAAGGACCTGATTTCTTTTCCAACAAACAAAAACAAGGGTAGAAAATGAAGTGATTTCCCAACACAAGTTACATGGGATGAAACACACACTGCATGTTCTCCTGGCTCTCTCAGGGGGCTCAGACCAGCCCTCTGTTGCTGAGCACTGAGCCGGGTCAGACCTGGTGTGCACTCACGTTCTCCAGCTCACCTCACCCGCATGGTTGTGTGGCTGCTGTCGCTTTACACAAAGAAACCAAGGCTCAGAGTGGTGAAGCTGTCCCAGGTCCCACAATTAGCAATGGCATGACTGATATTCATCTCAGGCCCCCCTTGGCTTGTTCATCTATCTAACAAGTGTTTATTGAGCTGATGCTAAATGGTAACTTCAGAGATGATGGGACCCACTCAGTGTGAGCACCTTCACCCTCTCTGAGATGAGTGTTCACCTTCTGGGTGTTTCCCAAGCTTGACATGAATCCATCCCCTGCTAAGTCAGGTCTTCTAGTTCCAAGACCAGCTTTGCACTTCACCGTGTGATCTGAGTTACAGGTGGATGGCTACAGGTCATAGGGCTTATTTTCCTTGGCTCCTAATCTGTGAGCAGTTGGTACAATCCGGAGATTTGCTTGCAAGATTGTTGTGAACTTTTACCTAGATAAAAATTGTCATAACATATTCTCAATACTTTTCTTTTCTGCATCACCACCTCTAGATTAATCTGATGCCGAATTTTCTAATGTTGCAAGCAACTGCCTGCTTTATTTTTTGTTATTGTTTAACCACAAAGAGTATAAGGTGAATTTTGTCAAAGTAATAATCCATAGCATGGTTGTTTTACCATTGGAAGGGTTTTGTCCTCTAATTCTTTCTTAGGTAAGCATTAATAAGGAAAAATGGGCGGTAAAACATTTCTCCTCAAGATTTTGCATGGTTGAGTGATATGGGTCATATTCTCAATGAACCTGGATCAAATCTCCACTTAGTGTTCTTGCTCATTGGTTGTTATTTGGAAGAATAATGACAAGAATTTGAAAAGCCTTTCAGATGGAACTTAAGAATTAAAGTTAAATATTTATGGTTTTGAAAGGCCTAAATTGGAATTTCCAAAGTCAGCCTATAGTGGATGTAGAAACTGACTCTGGATATTGCTCGACCTGATGTAAATCCAATTGGATGCTTTTCCTTAGTTGCACGTTCCATCAGGATGCAGGTGGAGCTCAGAATAATGTGACTGCTTTATCCTACTTGTTCCCTGGAATGATGCATCTCATTTATTTTAAATATTCTAAAATTTAGCACATAGACTTGGTACTTATGCTGTATGGCACATCATTTAGCGTGCATTTTCTAGCTTACTGCAAAGAGTCTGAGCTCTGAGGTTATGAGTTCAAATCATGCCTCAGTTCCTTAAAAACCTTTTGGCCTTGGAGTGCCTCATCACCTGTGCCTCAGTTTCTTTATCTGTCAAATGGGGATCATAACCACGTCACATTCACAGGGTTGTGAAGACTGACAGAGATAATTCACAGATACACTTGTATTGTGCCCAGCCCCAAGCAGGTCCTGAATCAGACTGCTCTTCTTATTGCTGTTGATGTGATTCTTAGCTGGGGAGACTAGACTATGTATAGCAATGAAGTGGGTCACAAAGTACTCTCTATGGCAGGAAACAATCAGCATGGACAGGAAGTTGATGTTGTGGAGGTACTTCAGGAATAGGTGGCATTTAGACAAGCAGAGGGGATGGAAACTAATGTCAACTCAATCTGAAGCGTAGTGTGAGTGGTAGACATAGCCAGGGCAATGTCAGCAGGTTTGTGCATATTCCTATCTGCATTGTGAAGGATGGCTGACTTGTCAAAATGTGTGTTTCTATTGTTCTTTAAGTCATATGATCCCCCATTGTGCCCACATTTTGAACGTATCTTTCCATTCATTTGTGTTCTGGATACAGGGACGTAGCACCTGGAAAAATATACTGTATATTGGTTGCTGCTTAGAACATGCCTGGTGCCTGTCACTTGCAGTGTGTGGGTCCGTCAGAGGGACAGGGGCCGACCTCAGATGAACAGAGAGGGAGAATGCAGGCTGCAGCTGCAGATAAGCTCTTGTAGAGCAGAGGCAGGGCTTTATTCCAGGGGTGGGGGTGGGGGTGCTGTCTTCAAAGTCTGTTTGTTATTCATAGAGGAAAGCAAAATTTTGCAGAGATAAGATAAATGTTCCATGTGATTGCAGAAGTTTTCTTGTCAAATTAAAAACATGAATGTGAAGAAGCAGCTTAAATATTTTCTGCTTTATTTATTTTAATTGTACAATTTTATGGAGTACAGTTTGTAGTCTGAATATATGCATATATTGTATAACGATCCAATCAGAGTATTTAGCATATCTGTCACCTAAACATTTATCATTTCTTTGTGGTGATAACATTCACGATCCTCTTTTCTGGCTGTCTTGAAATATACAATACAATATTATTAGTTATAGTCACCCTAGAGCACCAGAATTTACTCTTTCTATCTGTAACTTTGTAACTTTGGGCCCATTTACCAACCTGTCCCTCACTCTTCCCACCTCCCCTGCCCCCCAGTCTCCCCATATCACTATAGAGTACTAGATCTTATTCTTCCTCTCTCTCTAAAATTTTGTATCCATTGACCACCCTCTCCCCATCCCTCCTCCCATCTTCTTTTACCAGTCTCTAGTCACCGCTATTCTACTCTCTATTCTGTGAGATCAACATTTTTAGTTTCCACATATGTGTCAGAACATGTGGTATTTCTCTTTCTGCATCTGGCTTATTTCACTTAACATAATTCCCCCCCAAGCTCATCCATGTTGTTGAGTATGGCAGATTTATCCTTTTTCATGGCTGAGTAGTATTCCATTGTATATATATTATCACATTTCCTTTATCCAATCATCTCTTGATGAACATTTAGGTTGGTTTCAAATCTTCCCTCTTGTGACTAGAGCTATGATAAACATGGGAGTGCAGG
>NW_007728055.1:0-963 GCF_000696425.1 Galeopterus variegatus | reverse complement strand
TGGCTTATTTCACTTAACATAATTCCCCCCCAAGCTCATCCATGTTGTTGAGTATGGCAGAATTTATCCTTTTTCATGGCTGAGTAGTATTCCATTGTATATATATTATCACATTTCCTTTATCCAATCATCTCTTGATGAACACTTAGGTTGGTTTCAAATCTTCCCTCTTGTGACTAGAGCTATGATAAACATGGGAGTGCAGGTATCCTTTTGATATGTTGATTTTCATTCCTTTGAATATTTACCCAATAGTGGGATTGCTGGATTGTATGGTAGTTCTATTTGCAGTTGCTTGAGAAATCTCTGTACCATTTTCCATAATGGCTGTACTAATTTATACTCTCACCAATGATGTATATGAGTTCCCCTTTTTCTGCACTCTCATCAGCATTTGTTATTTTCTGTTTTTTCGATAATATCCAATCTGACTGGGGTGAGATGATATCTTGAAGTAGTTTTGATTTGTATTTCTCTGATGATTGGTGATGTTGAACATTTTTTCACATACCTGTTGGCCATTTGTATATCTTCTTTTGAGAAATGTCTATTCAGCTCCTTTGCCCATTTTAAAATCAGATTGTTATTATTATTTTTTTTACTATAGAGTTGTTTGAGTTCCTTGTATATTTTGGATATTAATCCCTTATTAGATGCCTAGTCTAGAAATATTTTCTCCCATTTTGCAGGTTGTTTTTTGCTGTGTTGGTTGTTTACTTTGCTGTGTAGAAGATTTTTAGTTTGATATAATCCCATTCATTTATTTTTGCTTTTGTTGTCTGTGCATTTGAGGTCTTATTCATTAAGTCTTTGCCCAGTCCTATGTCCTGAAACATTTACCCTATGTTTTCTTCTAGAAGTTTTATAGTTTTGGGTCTTACATTTAAGTTTCTCTAATCCATGGATTCTAAGATGGCGACGGGTCTGGAGCGGCTGTGCCAGGAGACAGCGCGATCCTGAGAA
>NW_007728054.1:336620-339787 GCF_000696425.1 Galeopterus variegatus | reverse complement strand
TACACACACTCCTCCATGCAGTTTACTGCTCTCCAGTGCCCTGCCCATAAGATTTTAGCCATGTCCGCAATCCTGGACTCTTGATGTTCTCAGCTCAGTGTATGCACTATGTTCTTCCTGTACTCTAGCTTTCGGCACTGCAGTCATGACATCGTCTCCATGCAGAGAGGAAGGGAGAACATAGGTTTCATCTCATGCATTCTCCTTTCTGATTGATTGCAGTCTTGCTCTGCTTGTTGACTAATGCCTGAAAACTGCTGATACATTCCCCCACTTTTATAGTTTTATTTGTTTGTTTAAGTAAGGAGGCTAATCCAGTCCCAGTTACTTCATTACTTTTCAAGAACAGAACTAAAAGTCTGCTTAATTGAATTTGTTTGTTTTATATTTTGGGGTCACCATCTTTTAACAGTTCCATTTTTCAAAAATCTATGAAAATTCATATTATTACTATATATTCTTAACTCTTTAAATTACTGTTTTATAGAAATATTTTAAAGTTGAAATGTCATGTTTTTTCTTAATTTGAAATGAATCACAAACCTACTTCATTAATTTTAAAGTTTAATACACTATAATATAGTTCTTTAAAATAAAATCTATGTATTTTGGTCTAGTTTTGCTCTCCATAAGTAAACTACAAATTGAGAATCTTGAGGGCCCTCAAGGAGAAGTGAGAAAGGATTCTACCCTGTGTTGGATCTCTTTTGTATTACATGAAAATAAATTTCTCTGATTCCATCAGGCTTATCCGTATTAAAAAAAAAAAAAAGTGTACAAAGCTGGAAGTTTATGTACATTATTTGTTGATAAAAATTCTAAAATTTCTCACACTATGATCAGGACAAAATTAAATTTGTCCCCAAATTTCCCTTCTAGCCAAAGATTTAATCTCAGCTGAATTTAATATGCTACAGAAGTCTCAGCAGTGCCTGTGCGAAAACGTAACTAATCCAGAATACTAGCCAGGTGATTTATTCATAAAAGGAGGAGTGTTTTTCAGTTTTATTTTTGTTTTTTTCTTTAAACATATTTCCTAACTAAGAAAACATCAGAGATAATTAAATAAAAGGTATGATATAGTCAGACACTTGAAATTTTTTAAAGGAAATCGAGCTTTGGTCAAAAAGTATTTTTTCCTATGAAAAGAACAATAGAAAAAGTAGCGAGGTTCTGTCTGAGATGCATTAGCGAGAGCAGAGACCTGACCTTCCAGCAGTCTCTGAGCAGGAGAGGTTATTATGCAAATTGATGCGTCCAGCTGTTGTTCTTTTCAGTAGCGGATAAAAGATAACAGGCTCAAATTGCAGCATGGAGGACTTAGGTTTGGCAGCTCTACAAATGTCCCTTTGCCTATTAGCCCAAGGAAAGTGACAACTGATTGCAGGAGGGAATTAAAGAATACTGATTTCACTATTGATCTATGGCTTCTCCACCCCCAGTCAGAACGAAGACCCGAGAATGCTAAATTGTTAGGATACTTTGTTCAACTTAACATGCAATGCAGGAAAGAATGCAGAGAAAATTCTATAGATTTTAAAAAATTAAGAATGATATTCTAAGAAACAGAAAGCCCTCCCTACTTTGCTGATTTAATTAGAAAAAAAAAAGTGCTTTAGTTTAGTGGTATTGACTCCTAAATAGTGCAACAATAGTAGTAGAAATAACTTACTTGTACACAGGAATTTAGACTTTTCAATAACTTTTTACTTATATTATCTCACTTGCTGTTAAGATATGCTTATTTCCATTTTACAGATTAGGGAACTGAGGTCCATAAAAGATGGGTGATAGCGGTAGGTCTTGGAATACTATTTTAACAACGACTTCGTCTTGCTTACTCTAACAATCTTTCCCCTGAAGCTCCTGGCACCTCTCGGTAATGCGGTGTACAGCTCTAAAGTTCCTCTGGATAGTGCCAAAGGGCTTGACTAGAAAACCAATCACAGTACTTGTCATATCCTCAGACTCTTCTAGAAGCTCTTCTCAGGAACTTGAGGCTCGAAGTACTAAAGAAATAAGACAGCCACAGGTGCTGCTGGAAAACTTAGGAGATATCACGACAACCCAGAGTCAAGAGGAAGCAAAAATGATGAATATTCAGAATCGCTTATGCAATAGAAAAAGAATTACTGATTAGAAAGTTAAAAAGGCAGAGGGTAGTTGGAAAAAAAAAACAAAAAAAGAGAGAGAGAGAAAGCAGGTAAACCATGTAGCAGAGCAGGTTAAACACAGAACACTGAGAGAACGAGAGAGCTCTTTTGCTCTGAGATCCCTCTCACAGCCCTTGATTCTGAATGTCCTCCCAGGGGATTCTCCATGGAGTACTGGTTTCCCAAGTCTCTCATTCTTCCTAAGAGTAGGCGCCACTGTACTCCCGGGCCTTGTGCTGTTTCTGAAGTGGCTTTGTTGGCACATTCCTGGTTACTAAGGTGTGAGTATTTTGCCAATGTCCTTGCCATCTCCCAATAATTGAGGTTTCTTGAATTTTATTGGTCCCTTGCCATCAAGAGACATCAAATAAATGGTATCAAATAGCATGGACACCAGCAACTGATAGTTAATACTAACAGATCAGAACAGAAATGTTTGGGGAAAATAAGTAAAAAACAATACTGAAATTAATAACTCAGTTATACCAAGCCATACAGTTAGTAGGGTATTTAGATGTGTGCATGGTTGCAAAAGAAATGGATGTATTTGAGATGGGGAAAATGAGCAGATGGATTTTTGTACAAATGTTGTATTTCTCTGAAATCCTAAAGTAGTTATCTATAGTCAATACTGTAAGATGTCATTATTTTAATGATTTAAGATCCTTTATCTTTGTGTCCCTGACTAGCTAGACTGCAAGTTCTTTGAACTAAAGATTCTGCATAATTTTCTTTATGTATCCCCTGCAGTGCCTAGACCCTACTTCCCTGAACTCATAGCAGTATCTTCAGAGAATTCACTGGCCACATTAAGAGAGGGTTCCTTTCTACTGGATACCATCAAATGATAGGCACAGTACTGGGTGCTTTATATTCCTTGGCATTTGATTTAATATTCATGAAAGCCTTACTCATTATGTTATTACAAATGAGAATAGGGTGTATCAGAATGACAAGTAGCACGACTGACCCCATAATTTGTACATGGTAGAGCTAGAATTTGAAACCAGCATC
>NW_007728054.1:335171-336207 GCF_000696425.1 Galeopterus variegatus | reverse complement strand
TTCATACAACAAATATTTATTAAGAGATGGCTCTGTGCTGGGTACTGGTTTAGGAACTGGGGATACAGTGTTCAACAACAAATATAAAAACAAGACTACCTGCCATTATGGAGCTTCTACTCTGAGGCCCTTGACCATTGTGGGTGAAAGATTTTCCCCAAATCAGTGATTTTTATTCATTCCTTCACCATCGTTTTGCATATATGAAGTCTAAGTTGCAAGATTATCATTTCACATATGCAAAATTAAGTGTCAAGTCCCTTCACCTTTCTTCATCCATCCATGTGCTTCCCCCACCACCTCACTTCCCAGGGTTAAGGAACAGGCTTCTTTCTGAAGTCAGTGAAGGTATACACATGTCCAAAAGACCTGGATATGGTAGATAATTTTTTTTTCAGATGATTTCACGGTTTTCAATAACAGATTGTATTCTTTTCAGACCATATTTTGAAGTTAATTTTAATTGGCAAAGCCTTCTGTTATATGTTGAATTAGGTCTTCCAAAAAGATATGTTGAAATTCTAATGCCCAGTACTTCAGAATGTGATCTTATTGGGAAATAGTGTTGTTGCAGATGTAATTACTTAAGATTAGGTCACACTTAATAGAGTGAGCCCCTAAACCAGTATGACTGGTGTCCTTATAAGGGGAAGGAAATTTGGACACAGAGATGCACAGAGAGAAAATGATGTAAAGAAATCCAGAGAGAACACCACGTGATGATGGAGGCAGAGACTGGAGCGATGCATCTACCAGCCACAGAATACCAAGGATTTCCAACTAAAAGAAACTAGAAGAGGAAAGGAGGGATTCTCACCTACAGGTTTCAGAGAAAACATGACCCTGCTGACATTTTGATATCACACTTCTAGCCTCCAGAACTGTAAGACAATGAATTTCTGTTGTTTTAAGCTACCCAGTTCTTAGTAATTGTTATGCTGTACTAAAAAAATACACATTTCTTTCTCTTTTTCTCATCCTTTCTCTTTCTCCTTCTTCCCTTCTCTCCCCTCTTTTTCTTTCTCTACTTCTGCTT
>NW_007728054.1:331853-334789 GCF_000696425.1 Galeopterus variegatus | reverse complement strand
TTTAAGCTACCCAGTTCTTAGTAATTGTTATGCTGTACTAAAAAAATACACATTTCTTTCTTTTTTTCTCATCCTTTCTCTTTCTCCTTCTTCCCTTCTCTCCCCTCTTTTTCTTTCTCTACTTCTGCTTATTCCTCTCTCTTATCATTTACCTTCTTATAGGGATCCCATTGGCACAAATAAAACATCACTTAAAAAATAAATTGAGTCACCATTTCTTCCAACTTGATTGATTTCCCAGGCCTGACATGTAATGTCACTCTCTGGGTTATTTAATAAAGATTCCCTTTTATGAATGTTAACGAATGCCCAAGTGGTTCAGAAACTCTCATCTCAGTCCATGATATTACTGAATACGTGAACTGATTTAAAAAAAAAAAGAAAAGATTGGAGCGATGCTGCTGTTCCCATTCTATGATGCTAAAGCATCTGTTTCATTGGTCCTCTGGCATCTTTATGTCTTCAAAGACATGCAATCTTCCTCCCTGAAGAGTGTTATTACAGCACACTGCAAACGATTAGCAGGTCCCGGAACATGTGAACATGTGGATGCTTACCAGTTCCAGGTAGACGAGGCATTTTTCCTTAGTACTCAGTGTCACAACTAATCATGTTTTGCCTCTCACAGAAGCACTGGGGCACTTCAAGAAGCGATTTTCTACTCCACATAATCACACTGCCCTGCTGGCTATGCAAATAATCCAGTATAGTGTATCCTTCCTGAAAACCTTTTCTCAAGGAAATGTTATTTCAAGACCTGATTTTGTGCAACTAAAAAGGAACACTTGTCACTGACTATTTCTTTCTCTAAGCTTCTCAGCTTGCAAAGTTTTCTTGGTTACTTTGCCCTTTTATGTCAGGAACAATAAAGAACAAGAAAAAGGCATGAAAACATTAGAGAGATCTTGCTCCCTTTTTTAAATGAATGCAGTTTTAAATGTATAATACACATTTTAAAGAAGGAACAAGTAATGTTTGTTGAAAAACATTTATTTTATTTATTAAATAATTGTGAAGTGTTTTTATTACTCCTAAGGACTGTAAGAGAGACAGAGCTGAAAACAACCTAGTCCGTTTCCTTAAAGAGTTTCAATCTAATGGGGAAAGCAGACATGTATACAGATGACTACCCTTCACCCACAGGTTATACAATGCAGCTTGGGTGGAACATTGGAAAAATGTGCAGGTTCTGCAGTCAGATTATCTGGGTTCAAATCCTGGCTCAGGCACTTTCTAATAACTGACCCTGGGCATGTATGTAAGCTTTCTAAGCCTCAGTATTGTCACTGATAACTAAGCCCCCAAGTCATAGGGCTATTATGAGAACAGTACAGGTTATGTACATGAAGCCTTTGCATAGTTCAAGACACATTGGGAGCTCTTAGGAATTGTAAGCTTTTATTTTACATGGAGAAAACAGAACTTGGGCAGAGGGACTGAATGAAAGTAGCCTGTCACAACCGGAATGTAGGTGTGGAATATTAACAATCTGGAAGATATTCAACTTCGGCTGTACTGAGTGGCCTCACAAATCTGTTTAACTTTCTCCACAGAGACCAACTAGTGACAACAACCAAAAGGGAGGTGGGAAACTGCAGGGTAAATAAAACAATGACTTAAAAAGAGGCAGTGACATTATCACCACCTGTCCTCTCCCTTTCTCCTGAGGTATCAGCAGCTGCTCCAAGGAGAACACTATCTGTGCCATACGCAGCAATGACTTGGATGATTTTCTGCAGGGAGTTGCTATTTTTCTGTTGACAAGGCACGTTGAATTGATCATTTGGCATTACATCATATTCAATTTACTGTCTCATAGCACTTTATTTGTTTTTTATAAGGAGCTGTGTGCCAGAGGGCTCTGATGATGCTGAACATGCCTCATTTCAGTCACTCACCTCTACTGCTAATGATCTTGCTGCCAGCTTTTTAAACTTGAATTCATTTGGTGACTTAGCTCCCAAGTAGGAGTAGAAAATCTACTTTTGAACATAGGTAAAGCCAGCTGGAAGCTGAGGTGTAAGGTAAGAGAACTTGCTTTGTTGGAGGTTTGAATACCAGCTTTTTACCATTTGTGATACCAGCTTTACCATTTGTGATACAAGCTTTTTTAAAAATAAACTTTTTATTTTAGAATAGTTTTAGACTTATAGAAAAGTTGTGAAGATAGTTAAGAGAGTTTCCATATGTCCAACACTCAGTTTTTCTTATTTTTAGTGTCTTATTTTATGGATGATTATGATACATTTGAGGTGACTAATGAACAAATATTGATACATAATTATTAACTAAAGTCCATATTTTATTCAGATTTTCTTAGTTTTTCCCTAATGTCCTTTTTCTGTCCCAACTTCCATTCAGGACACACATTACATTTAGTCATCAAGCTTCCTTAAGCCTTTCTTGTGTGTGGCAGTTTGAAAAGTACTTGTCAGGCATATTTTTTTCTCGTAATTGGACTGGGACTTGGGGGTTTTGTGAGGAAGGCCACAGAGAAAAAGTTCTATTCTCATCATCACATCATATCAAGTGTGCATGCTCTCAACCAGACTTACCATGTTAACCTTGAGTGTTCAAATGAAATAGCATTTGTCAAGTTTCTCCATTGTGAAATTACTCTTTTCTTCCCCCTTTCTCATACTGTGCATCTTGGAGGGAAATTAGTTAAGGGGTAAGGATTTATGCTCCATCTCCATAAGGGTAGAGTATCTACATACATTATTTGGAATTCGTCTACACTTGAAATTTGTCTATTCTTTCCCCATTTATTTATTTATTTATATCAGTATGGACTTACAGATATTTATTTTATACTTTGGGTTATAATCTAATACTACACTGTTTTGTTGCTTAAATTGTTCTAGCTTTGGCCATGAAGGCTCTTTCAGTTGGTTCATGTGTGTAGCTTTGTTTTGGGGGATTTTTTTGGAACACTT